>NC_141022.1:49960000-50012500 GCF_052040795.2 Danio rerio | reverse complement strand
GAAGTAAAGCCATGCATGTCTTCTGATGTGCATCTATGAATTTAATAGGAAATTGGGTTAATGTAGGCCATGCAATGTACTGTAACATACAATAATTCAAGTCTCATCGTATCATGTAAAACCTCATTTGCCTTAAAGCAAGCATATATTATTTCAAGCTTATTTTGCATACTTTTTTATATGCTGATGTTGTTATAGTACATATAGAATTTTTAATGCACTTAAACCCAATTTTGCAAAAAAAATACACGGATGAAAAAGCAAGTTAAAGTATATCCAATGTATGATTACATAATCTGTATATGAAGGGTTTGGTTGCAAAACGCAATAAACGCCATTTTTTGACATTTGGATTTTATAACATTTATAACAATTATAATATGAAATCACTGTTCAGATGTACCTTAATCTATGTGTGAATTGCTGCAAATAATAACATTTAAGAATTTACATTTTAGGTCGAGTACAAAATGTATTTTTTCACAAAATGCGATATCCGCCAGACCAGTTTCTTTACAAAGTGCGATATAACGGATATAGAACGTTCAGTATGCTGCGTGAGCTCAACATCTCCTGGGAAGAGAGTCGACACCGGTGAAGTGCTCCGAGTTTGCTCATTGATTTAGCGATAAAAGATGAAGCCTTCAACTTCACAAAAATGTATAAAAACGCAACAAAAGTGGACCAGAATCCTGTGTCTGTCAACAATACACAAATGCAGCGGGGTAGTCTCCGCTGATGTCAATTAAGAGGAAGGCCAGGGAGCGCCTTTTTTATTCCGCTCCTCTCAATACATGTCTGCAAGGCGACATTTTGAAGTGTCCTTTGTAAGTTTATTTTTTAAATAATTTCTTACATGTAGCTGAGTAGCCTATCTGAAGATTTATTTATACGGTTGCACCTATTATTTATAGCCTAAAACCTTACGTAAATTCTTGTTGTTGATTTATTATAATGGAACATAAAGGGCACAGGTTGTTATTGAGAAAAATAAACCGTTTTGCTTTTTCACAACAACCAATAAATCAGCTATTATTATTATTATTATTATTATTATTATTATTATTATTATTAATAGTACAGTGAAATAATTCATTAAATATGACAGGGTGAGGCGAGCTTGTCTCGCGGACACGGTGCAACAGATACTCACCCTGAACATTTGTTTGCTTGTTTTTTTGTTTGTTTTTAGCTTTTGTGTCGTTTTGTTTGGTGTTTGTTTTGTTTTTTGTTCGGTGTGTTTAGTTTTACTTTGTTTTTGTTTTTGTTTTTGTGTTTGTTTTTGTTTTGTGTTGTTTTGCTTTATTGTGTTTCGTGTTTAGTTTTACTTTGTTTTTGTTTGCTTTTTGTTTGCTTTTGTGTTTGTTTTGTTTTGTTTGTTGTGTTTAGTATTATTTCATTTTGTTAGCTGTTTGTTTGTTTTTGTGTCTGTTTTGTTGTGCTTGCTGTTTGTTTAGTTTTGTGTCCGTTTTGTTTAGTTTTATTTTGTTTTTATGTGTTTGTTTTTGTTTGGTTTTTGTTTGGTTTTTTGTTAATTTTTGTTGTTTTGTGTTTGTTTTGTTGTGCTTGGTGTTTGTTTAGTTTTGTGTCCGTTGTGGTTCGTTTTATTTTGTTTTTGATTTTTTAGCTTTTTGGTTAGTTTTTTGATGTTTTAAGTTTGTTTTGTTTTGTTTATGAAGAGTTTACCAAACCAGTTTGTTTGTTCGTTCACTCATTCATTCACTCATTCATTTGTTTGTTTTGTTGTGTTTTTTGTTTGCGTTGAATAGTGTTTGCTGTGTTTTGCTTTATTTTGTTTATTTTGTTTTGTTTATGAAGAGTTTGTCAAACCTGTTTATTTATTTATTTATTTATTTATTTATTTATTTATTTATTTATTTATTTATTTATTTATTTATTTAGTTTAATGTTGTTATGTTGTGTGTTGTTTTGTGTTCGTTTTGTTTTTATGTTGTTGTGTTTTTGATTTTGTTTTGTTTATGAGTTTGCCAAATCTTTATTTATTTATTTATTTCATAATATTTCTTATTATGGATGTAATAGGTTAAATGTTTCAAACATTCTTGAAAATATCTTCTATAGTGTTTAACATGGAAAAAAATTGGGAGAAAAAAGTGGGGAAAAAAAATGTTTAGAACAAGTGGAATTTTCGTTTTTTGAGTTCACGTTAATGTTGTCATTCAGAATCCTGTACTTGTACTCCAAACCTAAATCTGGATGATACACCACTTGTCTCTACTGTATATGAGTGCATACATCTCTTTTTATCTGTCTACTCTACACCAGTAAGTCGTTGCATTGAACTCTGTGAATGTGTTGTAAGTGTTAGTGTATATAAAGCTGTACATGACTCTGTGTGTGTGTGTGTGTGTGCGTGTGTGTGTGTGTGTGTGTGTGTGTGTGTGTGTGTGTGTGTATAGAGCTGTCCACTCTCTCCAGGTGTGTGTCAGTGCAGACAGCTCTGGCTGTGAGTCTATCTCTGTTCAATTCTGCAGCCTGTAAGGGGTCGTCCGGCCTCTAACCCCTCTGTCTAAGCGCTGGAGACGCACAGACGCACGCTGAATATAGATCCAGATCCAGCACCCCAAAAACAGCCCCAGCTCGACCCTGCTCTGAATCACTTTTTCCTGCAAAATGCAAGCTGCTGCAGCCTCTCTGTGGCTAATGGAGGAGGTTATTTTATTAATATGCTGATTTTACTGCGGGTGACAGGCATCATCTCTCAGCCTCAGGGTGAGATCTAATCCGGCGATATGTGGACATATACACACACACACAGTGATTATTCAGACTCCCTCCGAGCCGGGTCAAAATAACAAACCCAGCTGTGCATTAGACAGAGAGAGTGAACGAGGGAAAGTGGATGACGGAGAGGAAAATGGAAACTGAGATAAACAATCCTGGCTGTGTACTAAATGGAGAAATTGCATATTATTTATGCTATTTTTGCATGGTGTTTTTTTTTTCTTTTTTTGCTCTTTGCTATTTTCCACAATTTCTGTTTAACCAAAATAAGATTTTTTCATCACATTTTTAAACATAATAGTTTTAATAACTCATTTCTAATAATTGATATATTTTATCTTTGCCATGATGACAGAACATAATATTTTACTTAATATTTTTCAAGATACTAGTATTCAGCTTAAAGTGACATTTAAAGGTCTAACTAGGTTAATTTGATTACTTACCGAGTTCAGACTGCAGGATTTTCAGAGTAGTCAAGTCACAGATGTTTTCACACTGCATTACTATCTGAGGTTGCGTTCCCTCACTGCTGTGTTTATACTGCAACATGGATCAGCGACAGGGGATTTCATTCTGCATGACTTTAAAATAAGAACAATTGCAGACAACTTTGTCTTGGTCCACAAACTACGTCTCACAACCAAACACCCACGAGAAGAGACATGGAAACAAAGTGAGGTCATGTCGTATATCTTTTGTTATTAACTACATAATGAGAAAGAAGCCTTTAGTGGGGTAGAAAATGAACTTTGAAGATAATTAGCAATTTCTTCTCAACTATATATTTTACAGTGGTTTACTGTTATAAAAAGCCATTTTTGATACGGTCCACACTGCTGAAAGTAATGTTTCATTAAATATGAAAATACAGTAGGTACTGCAAACTTTCCAGCTGACAATAAAAAAAAAAAAATACACACATAACTGTGTTAAAGCAGCAGTAAAGGAAGTGTCTGTTCAAAGCGCTGTGTAAAAGCAGTATAATTTAGTATTCCAGTCACATTTACTTTACACCTTTACAAAATGAAAGCATGAAAAAAATAAAGAATGACATTTTTGACAAGAAATTACTTGCACTAGACTTTAAATAAATAAAAAAACAGACAGATAGATTTATCTTTCTGTCAAATAAGCTTTCAGTTAGAAGTAAAATGTCTAGAATGAAGACATTTGTGCACATTGTGTGAATAAATACAAAACGTACAACAAAGCACTTTGATGTTTACAATTTCTCTTCAAAAATTCCCATTTCTTTTTTTTTTGTCTTGTTTTGTTAGTAAAATTTTGTAAATATAATTAAATCAGGATATGTTTTCCATTACTTAAGATTCAAAAGCATGCAGGCATTTTTTGTGAGCACCCGGACGAAACCCAATCGAACGCAGGGAGAACATGCAAACTCCACATAAAAATGCCAACTGACCCAGCCGAGGCTCAAACCTGCAACCTTCTTGCTGTAAGGTGACAGCACTACCTACTGTGCCACCACGTCACCGCTGTAGATCATATAAAATAAAATAAAATAAAATAAAATAAAATAAAATAAAATAAAATAAAATAAAATAAAATAAAATAAAATATTGACTTTACATTTCCAACATCACTGGCTGTATTTTCAAACATAACCCTCATGTACCTTTTCTCAGATAACAAATACATACACCATGATAAATTTTAACACACTTCTCGGCTCATGATTTAATCCCACTGCCAACACTGCTGTTTGTAACTGAGCTGAAAGTCAAATTAAGTCCATCAGTTTACCTTCAATAAGACAAAAAAATAAAAAAAAGAATAACATAATAATAATTATTTCTAATAATCAACTGCCTAAATTAAATACACTCATAATGAGACCATTTGACAAGCATAATGAGGTCATGTAACACCTTTTATTTGCTTTTTACACACTAGTTTTACACAAAAATAAACCAGCAGGCAGCAAGAGTGCAATATGTTATATGCAGTAAGTAATTTACCACAATCCATTCCAAAACACAAAGCTCCTCAGACTTCCTTTGAGACGCATTTGTAATAGCTCAGACACCTTCATTAACCCAAAAGACCAATTACTCTAATCAACCCTTAATCACCCTCTCCAGGTCCAGATCGACCAATGAAAGCAGAGGGGGGTGGCGGGTTTGAAACCAGACGGCCATCAACAAAAACAGACTAATGAACATTAAAGGAATACTTATTACCCCAGGTTGCCAGCGCTGGTAAAATCACCCCTGGGGAATTTATAGAAACTTTATAAGAATGTAATGTGTGTGTGCGCATGTTCAGACTCCAATATATTAGGCCATCAAAAGCCTTTATGGGAACTCACTGATCAAAGCGGCAGTAATTAGTGGTGACTTGCTGTGTGCACAATCGTTAATCCGTTAACACACACTGGCTTTTAAAAACCACAGCCACATCTAGCTTTACACCCAGACTCTAACACCCCCCCGAAAAACCCTCAAGCATCTTTAATCTTTAAAGTTTCTGATAACTTTATCATCTCTTCCAGATTGTTCCGGAAGACATCCAACACCAGATGTAACACCACACACTTTCCACTGGCAATTTTTCATATTTCATAATTTCTTTGTGTGTCAAGGTGTATTGACTTTATTCCATAAAATGTTTTTTTAATCTTTTTTAAAAGTTAATTTACATAAATTTGGCTAAACTTTGCTTCATTTTAACCACTTTAACAAGTACGAGCATCAACTCTAAAGCCAAATACTGTACAAAACAATTAAGTATAATGTCCCATGTAACATAATATATATATATATATATATATATATATATATATATATATATATATATATATATATATATATATATATATATATACACCTTTAAATATCATCATCATCATCAAATTTATAATGATAATAATAACAACAATAATAATAATATTTAAATTATTTTTTATTATTATTATTATTATTATTATTAATAGTAGCAGTAGTAGTAGTAGTAGTAGTAATAGTAGTAGTAGTACAAAAACAACAACAACAACAACAACAATAATAATAATAATAATAAAAACAATAATAATAATAATAAAAACAATAATAATAATAATAATAATAATAATAATAATAATAATAATAATAATAATAATAATAATAATAATAATAACAAAAATAATGACAAATGCAGACAACAGTTCCTTGGCAACTAGCTAAAAAAAAATTTAGTTATATTTGTATAGTGTACAAAACAATGTGAGCATTATAAATGCTTACTTTTTTAATAAATCAAATCACATATTAATATTATTATTAATAATATTATACATGTTTTATTTTTTCAGTATTATTATTAAAAATTCTAAAATGTACAATATTCTTGCCTTAGATTTATGAACACTCTTTAATGCTGATTTAACAGTTATTATTAATTTATTATTATCATTATTATTATTATTAATAAAATTTATATTATAATTATTATTATTATTATTATTATTATTGTTATTATTATTATTATTATTATTATTATTATTATTATTATTATTATTATTATTATTATTATTATTTGAGTGATTTTAAAAGCTTGCAGTCTGAAACATGAACTGGGAACAGAAGACCTTGCCAAAGGATGCCAATAACCTCCACGAAGCCACCTGCGCGTGTGTGTATTTATGTTTAGAGGCACCTGTGGCCCTCAAAGTTAGAGCTATCTGTTTATTGATGGAGACAGATGGCTGCCATTCAATCCTATCATCTCTTAACACATTTGGTCCCGAGGGAATCAGTATGGCACTGGCCTTGAGTGAAGGCCAAATCGGCCAATTGCAGACCTTGAGAGAACAACATAACTGTGTCAGTGTGCACACGGACAAAAAAAAAAAAAAAAAAACTGTGCTAAATGCTGACAGGAAATCGAAATTGTGTCTTGGGTTTGGTTTTGCCTACAGTACCAGCACAGAGCAATCTTAACCAACTGCAATGCAGGTAACAGCTTGTATACAGCTTCACAGCTAATGTTGGGTTTTGTATACAGTTGACTCACAGTTATATAGCTTACACATTACTGGAAATGGCAATACAATTCATAAATTGAAGGTGGAATTTGCATTTTTATGAGCAATTCTGGTTTGGAAAGCAAAATTGAAGCATCGTCACAAGGCATGAGGTCCATTCTCATGTTTGAAGAGGTGATTGGCTCCAAGTACAGTGACATCATAAAAGTCAGAGTCATTATCAGCATTTATTCATGGGAAAGCACTGGTTCAATCCAACCACCACATTATTACATATTCTATTCAGGCTATAAATGTGGGATGACCGTAATAGCCTAAAGAGTAGACTGTCAACTTGACTCAGAGTGCTTCCACTTTTGAATTCAAATCACTTTTTACCTTAGAAAATATATCCTCATCTGGACTTTGGGCTATTTATTCAGAGAAATAAAGGTACGCAAGCTGTCACTGGGGTGGTACCTTTTCAAAAGGTACATATTTGTACTTAAAGGGTCACTATAGATACCTCAAGGGTACATATTAGTACCTAAAATGTGCAAAAATGTACCTCTTTAAATTTGTAAGTACAAATAAATGCTTTTGATGTACCAATATGGACCATTTAAGTACAATTGTGTATCTTTTAAAAAGGTACCACCACAGTGACAGCTCTCGAATCTTTATTTCCGAGAGTGTAGGCTACTTGTGAAGCTCCAGCACCATAATAGATTTTTCCGTAAACAACCTAAAAACTTCTCATTTTTGGTTGTACAAATAGGACTATAAGGAATAAAGATGTACTGTGTGTTCAGTTGAATTTCATTGAACAGTAAAATTCACTGAAATCAGCACATGTACTACTTGTTAACATTGTTACTTGTTTAATGTGTTGATATAAGGCAGTGGATCTGCACTGTTGTCCATCAGACCACTGTTTTGATACTAGGGATTCTAATGGGGAGAACTGCCAGATAATATTAAGTGTTGATGCTCCTTACTCAGTTATCAACTTGCTTAACCAGCAAGATCTCAAAGTCTCAAATAATCACCAATCTGCATCTCTCACTCTCAAATCTCGAAGCAGTTTACTACTGCAAAACATACTTGAGCTTGAGCTCATGAATCAAGACCAGCAAACGTTTGGATGCAGTTGATCCAATTATCAACTAGCTTGAGCAGCCAGATGCCTTTAGTCAACCTATTGGTCTACATCAAGGGTGCCCAAGCGTGGTCCTGGAGGGCCAGTGTAACCAGCTAATCAAGATTTTTAAGCTGCAGACACACTAGAGCAAGGTTGCCCAATCCTGTTCCAGGAGATCTACCAGCTGCAACCTTGATCAAACCCACCTGTCTTTAATTACCAATTGCTCCTTCAGGTCCTACCTGGTCGGTTTAGTTGTATTTGATCAAGGTTGGAGCTACACTCTGAGGGAAGGTAGATCTCCAGGAACAGGATTGGCCACCCCTGCACAAGAGGTTTGAGCATGTGTCAATCTGCCAGGTGGGATATTGTCCAAATGTACAGAGAGGTCACATGCTGATCTTCTATTCTCACTCATTCAGGTGACACAAACGTCGGAGGTCAGAGTTCACCAAGCTTGAACTCTGGACTGCAGTGACATGCAGAACTTAAGATCAGCCCGCCCAGGACTGAGTTTTGGTACTCTTGGTCTACATAAGGGGTGACCAACCCTGTTTCTGGAGATCTACCTCCCAGCATATTTTAGTTGCAACCAATATCAAGCACACCTGCCTGTAATTATCAAGTCCTGTTTAGGTCCTAATTTATTGGTTCAGGTGTGTCTGATCAGGGTTGGAGCTGAACTCTGCAGAAAGGTAGATCTCCAGGAACAGGGTTGAGCAGCTCAGGTCTACATTATGGAAAATGTCATGGCTGTACTGTAGTGGTTCTCAAATCTGTTCCTCGAGACCCGCTGCCCTGCACATTTTGTATGTCTTCCTTACTTAAAACACCTGATTCAGATCATCAGCTTGTTAACAGAGAGAGATCCATGAACTGAACCTTGTGGGCAGGAATTGAGAACCACTGCTGTACTATGAGATAGACCAACTGTAACTCATTATAAACTCCATTGGAAACAAATTGGACTTTTTTTTCTATGAGAAATGCTAATCAATACCTCAGAAATGATCCACGATTTCCCATTATCTAAAAAAATTATATTCAAAACACCCAATAAATATATTGCAGCGAACAAAGATCAACACCAAACTCTTACCTCGACAGATGTTCCCATTGTCCGGCTCGAATCCTGCCTTGCATGTGCAGCTCCCAATCGGAACCATCCAGTCCCCATCGCCATTACAGTACAACTTAATTGGTACATCCACTTCCTCTGAATTTGGGATGCACATCCCACGAGCAATCACCAGGGAGGTGCTCTCCGCTCCAGTCATAGTCTCTGGAAAGATTGCAAAGTTCTGCACCACACTAGGGCATTTCTTATAAAACACACGTACAGAAAGCAAGGACATGCATGCCCCATAGTCCTGAAATGCCAGATAAAAGCCATTTTTCGAAAGTGGACCGAAGCTCCGCACCTCCGTGTTCACTTTCATCAACCGACCACCAAAATCCACCTGCGAAAAGCTTTCATCCGCAGCAATAGTGTCCACTTTTAAATACGGGGCCTCCATCCAGAACGCCGTACCCTTGGTGGCGATAACAGAGTCCGTTTCATAGTAGTACAAGTTAAAGGTCTCCTTACAGGATCCAGGCACTCGCGGAATACTGCTGCAGTCTCGGACAGTGAAACGCATTTCCACATAGATCCGCTGAGCGCCACGGCGAGCGATGAATGTGGTGAGCAGCCAGTTGTTCTGGTTGGACTCGAAGACATTGCACACCTGGTATGTTCGGATGGTGTTGAGGTTTTCATCATAGCCGCTTACTTCCTCCCACTGGAAAAAAAAAAAAGAAACAATAGGAGGTTTAGCACGCATGTGATCATAGACATAAAATGACATTATTCTAATCTATTACTCTAGGATGCTCAATTTTTTATTTTTTTTAAATAAAAGGTGTTGTGGTAATAAACAATCATTGGTCATTTGAGACAGCACTCCCGCAAAAAATAAAAATAAAAAAATAATAATAATAATAATAATAATAATAATAATAATTTATCTTTCATTTATATCCATTATTTATAGCCTATTCGAGTTTTAAGGAGGCCTATAGCCTATTTTTTTCAGTGCAAGCATTGACTGCTTCTTTAAATACACGGAATATACAGTATGTGTGTTATTTATGTGTATTTGATGGAATGATATACATAGGCATCTCAGTGCACCGAAGTAACACTTAATTTTGACAACCCTATTAATCTGTATATCCTGCAATTTGTGTTCTGATGAGCTCCACTTACTGGCGCAGTTATTTAACCAAAAAGAAGAGCCACTGAATTGATGAACTGATTTAAATAAGTCTAGTCACTGGGTAAATACAGTACATTATACAAAGTGATGTGCGTTCTAGCACCTAGAGAACTTTCCCTTTGAGGTCAATAGTGTGAAAAAACTCTTATTTCATTTAAAATTGCAAGATGTGCTTGTTGAAGTGGAATAAAGATGAGAAATATCTATGCTGGTCCATTTGATGCTATCGATGTGGAACCCTGGCCTAAACTCAGACAGGTTTCTGCCTTTCATAAAATATTGATACAAATTGAGCTCCCAGAAACCTCTCCAACCCCACATTGCCCACCCAAAAAACCATCTGAAAGCTTTTATACACGACATCATTTTAAAACTTTTTTTTCTTCCCTTCTCGGAGATGATGAACTCTTTATGTCCTCCTGTTCATATTTTTCACATCACAAAATCTGTCTCCCTAATCACCTGAGGTGGGTGAGGAAACCGCTGCCATCTGCTTCGGTCTAGGACAAGTGCGGCCAGCCACTTACCGCTACAATATTACCATATTATAAAATGTGATGCGTAACAAATTTGAGATTATGCACTATCGAATTACAATTGGAAGTCAAGCAGTATATGGCTGGCCTCCTGTAACCCTGGTAAAATGGTACTACTGGTAGAGTATGAAACATGGCACAAAAATGAAGAAGAGAGAAACAGAGTGCAGGCACTGGGTTATGCTGATCGTTGTGGACAGTTAAGTCTAAAACATTACAAGCTACAATAAGGGCCCTACAGCTTGATACATTAGAACAGAGATTTTTAGATACGTTTTTATGTCAAGAACATAGCATATTGAATGATGCGCTAGCAAGAGCCTAAAATATTAAGACGGCAGCATATGATATTGGTTGTATTTGTAGTTATTTTGAGAGGACAATAAATTTACACTGCTATAAACACTTTACACTGACTACTATTCATTGTGTCAAAGAGTCATTTCTGCAGTGTTGTCCAATGAAAAGTTATAAATAAATATTTGCAGAAATGGGAGGGGTGTACTCACTTTTGTGACTTACAGTATATATATATATATATATATATATGTGTGTGTATGTGTGTGTGTGTGTGTGTGTGTGTGTGTGTGTGTGTGTGTGTGTGTGTGTGTGTGTGTGTGTGTGTGTGTGTATACATACATACATACATACATACATACATACACACCCTTTTTTTATAATTGTGTATGTATTGAACAGTGCCAATTTTGAAAACTCCTGTCAAAATCTATCCTAGTTCCACTGTTATTTCTCCTCAAAATGAAATATATATTTGACAAATCCTCATCTCATTCCTTAATTTTTACATAAAGCAGAATATCTGAATTGCAAATGTGAGATTTGACAGCTGTGGCAGAGGGCACAACTTTTCATGATTAATAACTTATATTTTGCTCTTTTTCCACTCACAAAGCAACCATGTGGCTTCAGAAGAGTTGGAATAAATAATTCTGAATACAATTATCATCACGTTTGGATCTTTCAGAGGTTGACAATACTTTATGCTGCCTATATATTGTAGTTGTTTTTTTTGTTTGTTTTTTTTTCCCTCATCGGACAGACAGATGGATAAACGGATGGATGGACAAATATAGGTATATATGGATGGAAGGATGGATAGATGGATGAATGTATATATGTATAGAAGGATGGATATGAGTATAGAAGAATGGATGGAAGGTTAAAGATATTGAAGGATGGATATAGCTTTAGAAAGGTTGATGGACGGATACAATAGATACGATGGATGCAATGAATGGATATGATGTGTACAATGGATGGATGCGATAGCTGGATAGGATGGAATGATATGATATATATGATGAACAAAATGGATGGATGAATGGATGGACTGACAAACAGATGGACAGATGGACAGACGTATGGACAGACGGATGGACAGACGGATGGATGGATGGATGGATGGATGGATGGATGGATGGATGGATGGATGGATGGAGGGATGGATGGATGGTCTGACGAACCGACAGACGAACTGATATCTGGATGGGTGAGTGGATGGGATTGGTTGGTTGGTTTGTTGGATTGATGGGTGGGTGGTTTGATGGATATGATGGATGGATACAATGGATGGATACATTGGGAGGAAGAATGAATACGATGGATAGGAAATTATGGATGGACAGATGGATAGATGGGGGTATTGAAAAAGAAATGATGGATGCGTGGATGGATGGATGGATGGATGGATGGATGGACTGACAAACTGATGGATGGACTAATGGATGGATGGATGGATGGATGGATGGGTTAGTGGATGGGGTTGATTGGTTGGTTGGTTGGTACGACTGATGGATACAATGGATACAATAGAAGGATGGATGAATGCAATTGATATGATGAATATACAATGGGTGGACAGACTGATGAGTATAGAAAAATAAATGATGGATGGATGGATGGATGGATGGATGGATGGATGGATGGATGAAAGATTGATTGTATGGATAGATAAATAGATGTAAGTACAAGAATGGATGGATGGATACAGGGTAAACACAAGACATGAATGATGCATGGATGAGTTGATGGGTCTTATAGATGGATAAAATTCTATTTCTAAAACTATCTATTTTTACATATGCCTAATGCCATAACTCACATTAGGCAAATGTACAAATAGAATATTTTAGACATATCCATCCATCCACCCATCAAACAACAGCATCAACATTCAAGCTAAGTCTCCTATTGGGTTCTCAAGAGAAAGACATCATGTTTAAAATGATATGAGGAGAAAATAAACCATTTCCAATGCTCATTTGAACCATATCTTTCCAAACACACACAATCCAGTTAAAGCCTGATGCTTTATACTGATCTGGTCCCTTAGTCCCAGTGGTGGACAGCTGTGAGGTAAAAGTAGGGTCATGTTGCCCGTACGTGATCGCTTGCTGCTTGAACCGTTCAGTTCACTGTTAAATCTGGATAGCAGGCACACCGCCGCATGGACCTGTGGGTAATCTCTGCCTTTAACAGAGCAGGCTGACCGAATGAACCATCCTACGATATCCCAGAATTCCCTTGAGGTGGTTCAGCCGTGGGAGAGGGAAACAAATACAAGGTTTTCGAGTGGACTCTTGAGGGCTGTAAACTTACGGTGTCAGTACGGTAAGTGTATGTGTGTGTGGGCGCTGTTTGTTTTGTCTAAGTGTATGTGGCCTCTGGAGGGCTTCTCGCTCACAGACCCTCGACGAATAGCAGCCTGATCCAAGCAAAGCTCCAGATCGTAAGATAGGCTATCAGGATGTGTGTACACCTTCGCGGCTTGTGTGTGTTATGAAAGCAGAAACAGAGAAAAGCAGAATTCAAGTAAATCTAATCTGAGCAGTGATGGATCAGCGTCCGCGTGGCAGCTCAAAAGCCAGGAGGAAAAATCGATGCCTGAAGTGTAGGCAAAAACAGAGTAATCTCCACTTCCTGAGTGAAAAATTGAATGCAAGGAAAGGCAAAACACGGTTGAAATAAATCACTTAAAGGAAACATTCACCCATAAAATATAATGTACCATCAAGTGCTAGAATAAACTTCATTGGTTCTTCTACAATACCAAACACTTTATGAGTTTTGGTGTGTTCACTATTTGTGACACGTTATGTTTTTGTCCTCATTTAGACATAAATACATCTGTTCATAATATTAAACATCCTGTTCACAAGGCTTTAAAAGGATAGGTCATCCAAATAATAAATAACCAAAATTCTCCCAAACGTCACTTTTTCTAACCTAATCTTGTTCAAAACTCAATGAGTATGTTTTTTTCTACTAAAAACACCCACAAATTATATTTCGAAGAATATTCATTTACATTTACATTTAAATTTAGTCATTTAGCAGACGCTTTTATCCAAAGCGACTTATAAATGAGGACAAGGAAGCAATTTACACAACTAAGAGCAACAATGAATAATTGCTATAGGCAAGTTTCAGGTCTGTAAAGTCTAAGAAGGGAAGTATTAGTAGTATTAGTATTTTTTTTTTTTTTTTTTTATGGTATAGTTAGTTAGATATTCAGAGAGGCAATTGCAGATTAGGAAGTGTAGTGGAGACTAAATAGTTGAGTTTTTAGTCGTTTCTTGAAAGTAGCAAGTGACTATTCTAATCATGACTAATCATGACTATTCAGGCATGATTCTATGGGCTATAAGTTAACATGAGTTCAGATCCCGGAGGAGCCCCCATATTTGTCAAAAACTGCCTAAAGTTGTTATAAATAAAACAGTTTTCTATCTTTTGATTAGTTTTATGACATTGTTGTATAACCTTTTTTTTAAATAGTGCCTAAACCAATATAAATAACTAAATAAATAAATAAATAAATAAATAACAATTAATAAAACAAAAATAAATAAATAAATAAATAAATAAATAAATAAATAAATAAATAAATAAATAAAGAGCCACAAAATTATGTTGGTTGACATTTATGCAAGTTTTTTGTATTATTATTATTATTATTATTATTATTATTATTATTATTTTATTTAAATTGAATAATAGATATTCCACCTAATCCAACTACAACAATTTGTTGAATAATGTTATATGCAATAGCTTGCTGTCTGGGCTTTTTTAAGAGTAATTGATAAAAATGTCTTCAATTGTCAGCTTAGGAATTTAAGTGCCACCAAAATGAAGCACTGAAATAAATCACTTAAAGGTAATCTTCACCGATAAATGATAATTTGCCATAAAGTGCTAGAATAACTCTCATAAATAAACACATTTTACTATTTGTGATAATCTATATTTTTTTTCATTTAGATGTAAATAAAAGCAAATACAAAATCTGTTCATTATATTAAGATGGCATACCTCTTCACAAGGTACGGTATAAACGGGTTAGTGCACCCAAAAAACTAAAATGATGCTACTTATTTACCCTCCACTTGTTCCAAGCCAACTACATATGAGTATCTTTGTTAAACTGAACACACACACACACACACACACACAGAAAAAGGAATTCTGAAAAATATTAGGGCATAATTCTAGCTTGGAATGTAAATAGTAACTGGTTCAGTTTTCAAACAAACTTCATATCCCAGACGAGCCCCCACATGTCACAATCTGACAAAAGTTGTTACATATAAAATAATATAAAATGATTTAATCCCATAACTTTTATGACTTTCACAAATCATAACTTTTAAAGTGGCATCAGCGCCTAAATGATGCTAGAACTAATATTAAATAAACATATAACATTAAAGAAATACTTTTTTTATTTAGAAAAAAAATTAATAAATCAAGCAATTTACCACCTGCAACTACAAAACTGCAACAGCATTGTGTAATTTCAGCAATAACTTGCTGTGATAGTTTTTTTTTTTTTTTTTTTAAGGTTGATAAAAATAATAAAATGATAAAAATGAACAGCATACACATGTAACTGGTGCTATATTAGATTAGGGTATGACTCTTGCTTGTAACAGGTAACAGGTTGAAATCCCAGACAAACTTCATATCCCGGACGAGCCCCCATGTCACAATCTGACAAAAGTTGTTAAACATAAAATCATATAAAATGATTTAACTTCATAATTTTCACAAATCATAACACCTAAAATGGCATCAGTGCCTAAATGATACTAGAACTAATATTAAATAAATTACATTTAAGAAAGACTTTTATATAGAACAAGACTATATAAGAACAAGGTTTTGGTATCCAAGCTTACAAATAAATGGAGAGAACATCAAAAATCTTAACTAATTATCACAAAATAAAAGGAAAAGAAAAACAAAAACAACAATCATCCAAGTATTTAAACGTAAAACCAAAAGCCAAAGAACTTGAAAGAGAATCAAATGAAGCCAAAAATCAAGCACTAATGATGAACAAAAACCTTACAAACAAATCAGTAGAGGGAGGAACTGATGGTGCAACATCTATTGATGCAACAAAATTAAAACAAATCTTAACATCAGCAGCAAACACCACCTATATTCACTAGTCTGGACCCTAGCAAACTCTTTTGGGGTTCAAAAAGTCTCCATCAAGCTGTTAATCACTTCAAACAGACAATGTGTTGATAACCATAAATTCAACAAATCATTAATGGAAAAAATCAGGCAAAAAAGAAGCTAACAATCTAGATCAGTTGCAGTCTGCTCCTCACACAAAGTTACTGTTTGAATTTAGATGGCTTTTGATGTTGTGTATGAACCACATGGGCCTTTTATTATGCTTTTCTATTATTTTAAGCCTTGAACAAATTCATCTTTGTGCATTTAAAACAGTGATCAGTGACATCAATCAACATTTGTTCTTTAGGAATAAAGTAAGAAAGCCTTAATGCCTTCAAACAACATAAAAGTGAATGTCTGATGACACAGATTTTGGGGTGAACTATCCCTTTAAATATTTCAGTCACTTGTGTTTCACTTTATAAAACAACAACTGAATGTTAAAAGTAATCGTAGAAATCTGACTTGAGCAATTGCACTCGACTAGAATTAATCCCACTCTTCCAAAATAATGCCTCTCGCGTGATTCGTGTTTGTTAAATGCTAGATTAATGTGAGCCGAAGCCCACAGGATGAATGTAGCTTTCAATGCAATATCACGATTCAATTAATGATTTTGAGAAAACAAGATAACACGGAGAAGCACTGCCCGTGATGGTGGTGAATCAAAATCTATCCCTCCAGAACAGCGCAATTCCTATTTCTTGACAACATCTGTCACGATTATCTTTTTTTTTTGGTTCACAGCAATTTCATCTCTCCGCATTTAATTATACACACTGTCATTTGGCTGCATCAGTCTGAATTGTTCTTTGCGGTAATTTAAAGAGATGATGATGACTGTCAGGCACTGAGGAAAACATCCGCCCTTTGTTTATCCTTTACACTTTTAAAAGACATGCATTTAAAATTGGCCCTTTCAGCTTCTTTAATAATTGTCTTTAGTCTTTTTGTACATCTTTCATTTACTCTACAAGGGAAAATGATTGTGTAATCTGCATTACACACTCAAAAAAGGAGTTTTGCTGCTTGTTTAAACTACTTATTTGAAATGAGTTGAAACAACACAGTCAATGCTTTTTTATTTTTACTTAATTTTGCAACTTAACCCCCAGGGATCAGAGGGTATTTTGGGGCACCTGTGATGTTTTGACATGCCCTGACATTTGTGTGTATTTCAGCTACTTATTACTTAGACAACATGTATATTTTTTGTATTCAGCAAAAACTGTGCTACAATATGTGAGCAATATTGATGTACATGTTTTCATTTTTAGTAAGTTAGTTTTTAGTAAGTTATTTTAGTAAGACAAAATGTAGCTGAAATAAGGTCCAAAAACACACTGTGCCTGAACAAGACTTTTGAGTAACCAGGGCTTGAATATTTACTTTCCAATTATGTGAAAATGATTCTGTCGTCTCATTAAAAGAAAACATTACAATGAATTACGATTTGTTAAGATTGATTTGGGTGATCTCAGTTGTATGTGTGAGTGACAATGGTCATGAATAATTCACACCTTGAGACAAAAGACACTCCCCCACTCACCCATCAAGGGCATTGTAAAGCAATGTCTATCTGCAAAAGCTAGCCCAAACTAACTGCTTGTATGACTATAAGTAAACCCCTCACAAATCTGTCTTTTAAATTCATATGTTTAACAGGAAGCTATACAATATTATATTTATGCATATACATTAGATAAGTCAGTACTGAAGCCAAATCTGGAGCTCATTTAACAAATTAACTTATGATAACGGTGAAAAAACTAGTACACACAAATTTACATGTTATAGAAAAATATTTAATACAAATTTTTAAATTGAGGAAAAATCAATAGAAGCAAAAAATGGAAATTTTGGCTGAAATTTTGTAGTTTGTAATTTTTTAAAATATTTATCTTGAATTTTATTGTATTATTTTTCAATTTCTAAATACGTTTGGTGACAAAAATATTGTTTTTATAAATGTATCTGTTTAGGAAATCTGTTTTGCTTTAAAGCACCAAAATACATTGTGTGACAGCAGGGAGTGACACACAACTGAGGTAATATCCAATATGCAGGTTTTTTCGTTGTCAGGCAAGCAATGGTCAATACAGGGGCAAACGGGTATATGGGGGCAGTCCAGAAACGTAATCGAATAACAGGCAACAGGTCAAAAGGCAGGCGGCAAACAAGGGTACAAGGATAATCTCGGCTAAGGCCTAAACACAAAGAAACAAGACAAGAAAAACGCGTTGTAGTGTCATCAACTGATAAACAAGAATCGGCAAACTGAAAGGGTGAGAGTGTGGCTTAAATAGTTGTGCAATCAGTCTCTGACAATCCTCAGGTGGTGTAAATGTAATTAGTCTAGATGAGTGAGCATGTGTAAGTGTGACCGGAGTGCATGTATGAATATGTAGTCCTTCAAAGGCGGAAGTGTAGTCCATAGTAATGGTGAGTGAGAACCAGCGATCTTATGGAATCCGATCGCTGGTTATCGTGACACATTGCCTATATTCACTGAGAAATTAATAAAAGTATTAATTTTAAAAATGGGCTGTACTCCTATATGCTAAGCACTGTATGTGCACTTATGCAGCCTTTGTAACGGTCATCACACACACACACACAAAATGTACCCCTACATAAGTAAGCCAAACAGTATTATATGTCTTAAAATGAAAAAAAAAAAAAAAAAAAATATATATATATATATATATATATATATATATATATATATATATATATATATATATATATATATATATATATATATATATATATATATATATCATAGTGAGGATCGAACTCGGATCAGTGGTGTAATAACGCAACGTGCTAACCACTAGACCAAGATAGGACTGATAGGGTGATGTGTTCGGGAAATAAAATAAGTATTGCATTGTTATCTGCTGCTATTGATGTCTACTCTTTTTTTTTTCCCCCTTTTTAGATTTCTGATCAAATTGTCAGATTTATTAATGTAGTAAATCATCTGATTTTCATTGAGCAGGTGTAATATTCATTAATATTAATTAATATTCCCTAAGTGGTCAGTTAGCGTTTCTGTGTACAGTTTGTTTGTTCTCCGGTTGTTTCAACTGTAGTTCAAGGTCATGCGCTATTGATGAATTGAAGAAGCTAAGTTGGCCGTCGTGTATGTGTGTAAATTTGAGTGTGTATGGGTGTTTTCCAGTACTTGGTTGCAGCTGGAAGGGCTTAAAAATTGGTAAGGAATTGTCACCACATGTTAATAACCAAATAAATCCATATATGAAAAGAATTAGCGTTAAGTTTAATAAAATGAAATGACACAGGGAAAATGTATTAAACAAATGAAGAAAGGGAGCTGTAGAAAGGCAGTGAAAGCCCAGACAGCAGCTGAAATCTTTCTTCAGTCCCTCTGCCATTCGTCATTGCAAGTTAATATAAGCTGCTACATTCTAACATGTACATTAGCAGGATGATGAGTGGACATTTAGCAAGAAAATCATCCAAAACACAG
Source organism: Danio rerio (assembly GCF_052040795.2). Lineage (NCBI taxonomy): Eukaryota > Metazoa > Chordata > Actinopteri > Cypriniformes > Danionidae > Danio > Danio rerio. The sequence goes on along the minus strand of NC_141022.1, from coordinate 49,992,873 downwards.
CCAAGTAAACTCTTGAATGCTTTCAGAAAAAGAAAATCTAGCTATAGAATGGCCCAGCCAATCACCTGACTTGAATCTAATAGAAAATACTAAATAAAGATCAGATTGGATAAAAAAAATAAAAAAAAAACAGAACACTTAAGATTTTTAAATTAATTACATTTTAATTTATTTTAATTGACTAACGACGACAACTATGTCTTCGACAACAACTACTATGACTACTACTACTTCTTTTATTACTACTATTACGATTATTATTATTATTATTATTATTAATATTATTATTATTATTGTTGCTACTACTACTACTGTTTGGGGGTGTCACGATTTCGATTTTTAATCGAAATCGATCGAAATTTATGCTTAATTTCGATTATTGAATCAAAAATTGTCGAATCAAAAATTATCGATGCTGCCACGCCTCCATGTCACGTCAGCTTGGCTTGCCAAGCGGGAAAAAACACGCTTGTTGAAGTGCTTGTTAAACTGCAGATGCAGGAGACCTGTCGACAGAGCTTAAATCCTCTCCTCTTTCAATGAAGTCGCCGGTGTGTAAGCATTTTGGATTTCCAGTTAGTTATGTTGACAACGTTCGTGTTGTCGACAAAAAAAAAAAAAAACACAGTTTGCAAGCTCTGCTATGTACGTATTACGGTTGGGATGATAGAGGATGGGCGCATCGTGATCCTCCGCCCCGCACCCGTTGCAAATCCGCTCTTAAATGGCATTTTAGAACGACAACGATCCACATCCACACTGGCGTGTAGCATTTCTGAGCAGCACTCCTTCATCACTACCGCTGAAAACACACATCACGTGACCACACACACTCATTCACACACAGATACAGACGCACACACATTGTCATGTGCTCGAGACAGCGGGTCCAGGCAGTCAGCGGGTCAGTAGACTGCTTCCATCTTTTACTTTCACACAAGTACTTAGTCATTTTAGCGAACACCTCAGATACTGTTGGCTGGTTCCTGTTGGTTGTGCATCTTTTTTCCCGACGCCATTATAACGACACAGATCACTGCCTATTCACGAGTCCCGCAGAAAAAAGTGATTGACAGGTTGTAATTAAGTGTGTAACTTACCTTTATTCATTTACCGTATGATTTGTTTATGGGTAAAACAAAGACCATGCAAGTCAGGTTGTTTAAACGGTAGGCTACTAATAATTAATTCGTTATTAATTAATTAATTATTCATAATCGAAAATTGAATCGAATCGTGACTTTAGAATCGAAAATGTAATTGAATTGAGGATTTGGAGGATCGTGACACCCTTACTACTGTTATGTTTTCAATCAACTGATTTTTATTTAATTTATTTTACTACATGCTATTACAGTTAAGAGCATTTCAAAAGCCATTTTGCCTTAAAGCTTAGTACAAACACAGACAGAAGGAGTGTATCATGGCGGAGCGTAAGAAAGAGGGATGAGACCGAGAAGAGAGAAGAATAGAGAAAGAAAAAAAGCGAGAGAGGTGTGACTGGTGTGGAGGGGTTTCAGTGTAACAGAGCTGGCATGATGAATGAGTTTACAGAGATCCTGGGCACAAATGAAAGCCCCTTTTTTTTCTCCTTCTGACTGCCAAAGCAACTCCCCACCCCTCCAGCCCCACACCTCTGTAATGATGATTTATCTGTATTAGATGGACCCGTCCAATCTGGCACGCCGCTGCCATTAATACAGCAGGGCGCTGTGCCCGTCTCAGCCTGGTCTGGGGACGCTTGTCTCTCTGTCTGCCGAAATGACCACAATCACTCAAAGCAGACTCACGCCACGGGCTACGCCACTGCCAGCTCATATATCACATCGCCAACTGTGTTATACCATCAGAGATTTGCACATAATATCAGACGCATGCATGCACGGACATGAACGCTTGCATCTGCGCTAATACAGTCACAATCACTATAGGGATTTAGCATAATGTGATCGTATCTTTGATTTAATGACGCATTATTTCTTTTTTTATGACAAAGGAAGAAATATGTAAGTATACAGTTCAAGTCCGAATTATTAGCCCTCCTGTATATTTTTAAATTAAATTTAATATTCATTATTTATTAGGAAAAAAAAATCCAACTTTAATAATAATGATGATGATTATGATGATGATTATGTTGATGATTATTGTTATTATCATTATTATTATTAATATTATTATTATTCAGTAGGATAGTGTTTATTTAATTTTTTAAAAGTCAACTTTTACAATCTGACACATGCAAACCCCAGCAGAAATGTTTTAACCAACAGACCCATGTCATATACAGTACAGATACTTAATAAATAACCTACTATAAATTAAAACAATAACTTACGCTATATATTTTTGGAGACATAAATACATAAAATCCGCTTTTAAATAACAGGTCACCCATAGCTTTCGCCATGAGCCACGGCTGTGTTCAAAATGACATCAATGTTTTCAAAGTCCACCTCGAAGGCAACACAATTGTAAACATGAAGATCGCTAAAACTGAATTGTAAAAATACTTTAAAAGCAAATTACACCTAAGAGAGATGACTTGAATGCTTTTATCATTTAAAGTTAAATGTTAGAATGTTCTGAATAAGTAGGGCATGGGGTAAACATGTGGGGAGTGAGAAGTGGGAATAGAACACAACCAGGAACTATGCTTCTAACTACAGCTCTGAAGGTGCAGTTGCAAGCATACAAGTTTGCAACGCAGTTTGCAAATGTTCGTTGAAATGATGGATTTGGAAAACGCCAAATCAACGAAATATGTTTGTATGGACGGAACTTGCACCTTAGTTGGCTAACGATGGTTATCGGAAATTCACCCAAGTACAGTTTTGATTAACTGACTTGACCGGCTCATTTAGAAGATCCGGTTAAAAAGAATGATTTGTTCATGATCGGCTATCACTACTCTCACTGCTTCTCCAAGAGATTTCAATCCTATTGTGCAATGTGCAAACTTTCATACACTGGTAGAATGCTAGGTTCCACACAATTCCTTTATGTTGTCCCAACACAATTCAATGTAGTTAACGTAATCGTTTTGACAAATTTAAGTGGATTGAATGTAAAACAGTTCAGTTGTCCCCCGAAAAAAAAAAAAAAAAAAAAAAACAAGAATTGTGACGTTTCAACCCATTTTAAACAAGTAGTTTAAACAAGCAGAAAAAACTCTTTTTTAATGTATGAATGTACTTAAAATAGTCGTCATGATGACACAGTGGGTAGCACGATTGCCTCACAGCAAGAAGGTCGCTGGTTTGAGCCTTGGCTGGGTCAGTTAGCATTTCTGTGTGCTGTGTTCTCTCCGTATTTGTGTGGGTTTCCAGCTTGTTTACATTCATTGGATATAATCAGGGCCGGAGTGGGACTCCTTTTCAGCCCTGGAATTTCAAGCCTTCGACCGGCCCACCTCAGTTCACGACTGACTATATTAAAATAATGTAATTTCCAATTCAGTTTCTAATTACACTATCAAGTCTTTTTAAAGAAAACAGCTGCTTTAGAACTTCAAATGTTCAACAACCTTACAGTTTTATATGTCTTAACAATAAAAATGAAAAAAAAAAAAAACCCAGCATGGTTTCTCGCCATGCTGGAGAGAAACAGTCTGCGCAAATGAAGCGCAGAGTTGGTGTCATTGACTACAGCTTTCATCTGATTGGCTGAAAGGTACGAGTAACCCTGACTCTGGCAGGAAAGTCTCAAAAATACACACACACGTATCCAGGGGGAGTCGTACGTGAAGGAGGATTTGCACATTCTCATTCAGGATGAACTCGCAAGTTTTAAACATTCAAAACTTTTTGAACACTCTTAAACATTTGCAAATGGTGTTTTGCGTTTGTGAAACGTATTTTATGAAAATGTATTTTTATTTTGTGCACGTGAAAATTTTTTGTGAATATAAATAAATATTTTACGCACGCGAATTTGGTTTTATGCATGTGAATTTGGCTACGCATGTGTACATTGTGTCTTTTGCGTGAATTATTATTGAGTCTAATCTGTCTCCATAACGGTTTGCCTCACAGTCCAAAGACATGCGCTATAGGTGAATTGGGTAAGCTAAATTGTCTGTAGTGTATGTGTGAGAATGAGAGTGTATGGATTTTTTCCAGTGATGTGTTCAGATGTAAAGGCATCCACTGTGTAACACATATGCTGGACAGGTTGGCAGTTTATTCCGCTGTGGATAATGAAGGGACTAAGCTGAAAAGAAAATGAATGCATGAATGTCCTGAAAATACCTGCTCCACAGCGCCCCCAACATGCCGGTGGAAATACACTGTAAGTGTTATTGCAGATCAACATGAACAAAACCACAGAAGTATAAACGCTCACAACAGCATCGGTCACATGATGGGTATGAGCCATGGGGAACAGCGATCATTTGACGCAGAATTATAAATCAGGCTTTCCTCTGAATGCACAAAAACACATCCAACACCAAACCCCCTCCACAAGACTGGAGGCGCACACAAAATAAACAGCGAGAAAGAGGTCGACAGAAATGGCAATTTGAGAATTCGCAATCTCAGACTGTCTATAAACTGGTGATGAAGCCATTAAAGGCGTCCAGTGTGCAGGACAAAAGTAAAATTGTTTTGAAGCCCTCTGGCTTGGGCTGTAATGATCACACTCATAAACTCTTGGACCGTGCGCTTTCATCAGCTCGGATCTCAGAACTAGAGCCGACCGCGATTTACAGGTCCCACTCAGACACGCGAAGGGTTGCAAATATATCAGGAAGAAAGATGTGGAAAGACATTCTCGGCTTTTACAGATTTAATTTGGAGGCCTTCATTATCCAGCGCAGCTCGTGCTACACCGCGGAGGAAATTTCCCCTCAGGGATCAATAAAGTATTTCGAACTGTTATGGGCCAGAACTGGACCTGTTGTCAACCCAACACATTAATCTCCAGACACAGTCGGAGAGGACAGAACATTAAGCACATGGATTGAGCTGCCCGCGCACTTCCATTTGAGTGCATAGTTAAAAACTGTGAAAGATGAAAGGCCAAATATGGGCACAACATGACTTATTTATTGAGCTTAGAAAGCGATTTTAAAGCTGAGCTACGAGCTACTCTGAATTAGTTACAGTCCACATGGTGTTGGGAAAACTAGATCGATACACAATTCAAGATACTCGTAACAAGCAGCTAACTTTTTTGATGTTTTGTTTCTGCCATGTTTAAGGACATCAATAAATCTCATTTAATATGTAACAGGTAACTATTCACTAATTGCTGGAACAATACTTACCAAGTCTAAAATAAAATAAAATAAAATAAAATAAAATAAATAAATAAATAAATAAATAAATAAATAAATAAATAAATAAATAAATAAATAAATAAATAAATAAATAAATAAATAAATAAATAAATAAAATAAAATAAAATAAAATAAAATATGTAACTAAATCAAATTAAACTAAATTTAATTAAAATAGATTAAATTAAGCCATAAAAATAACAATAAAAAATAAATAAAAAATATCATAAAAAATAAAGCCATCATATATAGGAGAATATAAAGAGTAAAATAAGAGTAAAATAAAATACAATAAAATAAAGTAAAGTAAAATAAAAATTTAATTAAATTAAATTAATTAAAAATATATTAAATAAACCATAAAATATAATAGAACAATAAAACAAAATAAAATAAAATGGAAAAATTAAAAAATAATACACTATAATTTAATAGAATAGAATAGAACAAATTAAAATAAAATAGATTAAATTAAGCCAAAAAAAACAGAATATAAGAGTAAAATAAAATACAATTAAATAAAATTAAATAATAGAACAGTAAAGTAAAATGAAATAAAAGAAAAATCTTACTAAATTAAATTAAAATACATTTAATTCAACCATAAAATATAATACAACGATAAAATAAAATAACATTTAAAAAATAAAATAAAAATAAAATAAAATATAATAAGACAATAAAACAAGATAAAATAAAATAGAATAGAACAATAAAATAACATAAAACAAAATTAAATTAAATTCAAATTAAATCATAAAATATGACAAAACAATTTCTCTTTTATCCTCATGCATCATGCAGATGCTAGAGACTATTTTAATAAATATTTCATATTACTTTTTAAAATATTTAACCTAAATTGTAAATATTTGATACATGCTTTTAAATAGCAATAAAACACAGACTCTTGGGGTGTATTTTAGAAAGCAAGGTTAAATTGCCATCTGCTAACCCCTGATAAACCCTATTACTCCAGATAACTCCAGCTGATAAACCCTAAACCTGCCTATACTTGAGGTATATCAGTACCAAAATCACTCAACTCAACTATGAACACAAAAGACATTCTCTCACAAGAGACACAGAATTCTGACAACACAAATCACCATGGAAACATATGCCAAAAAATCAACAAGTAATTTAAACAAACTGTACATCAGTCTAAAGCAATACCCCTCGAGCAGCCATTGCAGCTAGATGTTTTTCAAAGGGAAGCTTATAAAGAATGTATTAGCTAAATTTGTGCAAGTTGTACAGAAAAGCTTAGATATAGAGTAAATATCATCATATCAACAAGACACACAAGCATTCATTGCTGTACATCAGGGTTTATTTTGAAAGGTAAGAGTCCTCAGAACAACGTCCCATCCAACACATTTAGTCCACTGACACAAAAGTGTTGAATTATGGATGGTTATGCATTTCTTTATGTCACTGTGTCTTCCAGAGACCTGTTGTTTACATTGTTTACTATGTTACTTACATGCGAAAATGGCGTCTTTGTAGTAAAAAAGCAAGATAGCTGCATCCCAAATCGCATAATTATGCACTATTCTATGCCATTTTGTAGTATTAATAGTGCAAGTAGTGTGTTCACACGAAAAACTCAAAAAATAATAAGTGCACTTTAATTACCCGGATGATGTACTCATTCAGCCGCTAAAATTAGGAGTGTAATGATGGACACTTCAAGCACTCAACGACCGCAGGTTAGCTTATCTAGCGGAAGGGACAGAGCTATCGGACACACATGTTAAATAACATTATTTATTTTGGATGGTGAAAGCGTAATTCTCCTACGAGAGTGATTATAGCGCCCCCCGATAGTGAATGCGCTTATACTCACGGCAGGTATTATTTGATAATTCGGTTGTTTATTTCACTGATTAGGCAACCGTCAAACATCATCAGGGAAACGGTTTGAATTTCCGCTTAGTAAAAAAAAAAAAAAAAAAAAACATTAGTGTGCCATTTGGGGTGACACTACATACATATGCTGTTGAGTTTGTAAGTGCATAAGTACATAGTGCATAGTGTATAGTGTGCCATTTGGGATGCAGCTATAGTCTTAGCTTACAGTTTTAGAAATAAAATGTGGTCATTGGAATTGGTGAAAAGTTTTGTGAAATGACTCCATATACTACAAATAATGATTCTATAATTAATTTAAACTCAACTCGAACTTTAACCCTCCTGTTATGTTCGCAAAATGCCCCTTACTTTAGTGTTCCCGGTCAAAATTGATCGGTCTGTTTTAAAAGCCCTTATATTAGCACAAAAAAAAAATTTTCTACACCAAATTTTTTATGAAACATTCTTTCGCTGTGAACAATGTCTCAAAGTAGTGTTTAACACGAAGTTATAGAATTAGACATAAAATAACTGCAATGAAAATAAAAATAGGCGCTGAAAATATATTACAAAATGAACAATAGATGACAGAAATCAAAATACTTTGCTTCATTACAAATAGACAGATAACAAAAATAACTATCACAGGGTCTGACCAAAGAAATTAAAATTTTAATCCATCTGATTGATTTAAAAACCAGCAAAGCACAAACAAAATTCTGTCCTTTCCTGTGTTCTGAGTGATCAAATTTTCAGTCCTTCAAGTATACTAATATAGGGAATAGAGACTGAGGGTATGTACGGTAAGCATGGATACAGAACTAGTACTAGTTATTGGTCATTTTTTGAGCGGGAAATAACAGTCTAATATAATAAAATAATTGTTGCTAAGCTGCTAGACTCAGAGATTGGCTGAATGAAGATTGGCAGAAAGAAAGAAAGAAAGAAAGAAAGAAAGAAAGAAAGAAAGGGAACACAATTCCTTCTATGTGCTTCTTTCCATAGAGAGAAATAAATAAATAAGCAAAAATAAGAAAGGAAAGATACACATAGATGGATCTACATAACAGACACCTAGTCTGTGTGAAGATGTGATACACTGTTTTATCAGGATCCAACACTTTCATGGCAATTCATAACTTATTGGTTTAGTAGTTAATCCATATGAATTTGTACGATCTTGTTCATGCAGTTCTATACAATTTGCTTTTCCCCACTAATGATTGGGTTTACGGGTTGGGTGCCACGCCTCCTTTTAAAAAGGAGTCTTTTTGACTCAAGGTTCGTACTTGTCTTTCTCGTGATAAATAGTGGAAAAAATCTGATATGTAGCGGGGGGAAAAAAAGAAGAATGAGTTCATCAGACGCTGGATTCGAACCGAGTTCATGCTCGAACGTGTCAAAACATGTTGACTTGCGTCTTTTGAGCTGTGCCACTGTGACTGTTAAGGGTATCGCAACATTTTACACCTATAAATCACACTATTTCTTTTTAATTCACTCGGTGCGATGTTCAGACCCAACTGTGTTAACCGCATCAGCTAAACTCTCTCACTCTATTTTTTTCTTTTGTTGTTAATTCCGAAGAACAAATTTGCAAATAACACCGCCCTTCTACGGTCTACCTCCGAAAGCAGCACCTCCAATTCACATTCTGCTCAAAGTTTCTGTTTTCGCTTGCTTTTGCCATTGCTTTTTCGTTGGGTTTAGCCAAAGTAGAGTCATTAGCATATTCATACGGGGGAGGAGGCAGGGAGGGGTTTTGTGCTCGTGCATGTTGCGCTCAGTTTCACATTCATTCAGATGTACAAAAGAATATGCATGATCGGTGTACGCAGTGTTTCATACATCTGAATTTTTTTCTGCGTACGCACATTTACAGCTTTGTGCGTACGCAATGTTTTAGTATGATTTCCACGCAAGTCTTCGTACATGAGGCCCCAGGTCCTGATCTTATCAGTATCTGCCTTTGGAGTCAATATGGACCTTCTTGAGTCAAAAAGACATGTTTTGTCATATAAACAAATGCATATGATAATTCAGCCTCTTACAGAACAAGCCACTAAACTGAAAAAAATGTAAAATACTTATATTTCCTTGTGAGACCAGGCTGGAGGATCAGCACATAAGCTCGTAAAAGATATGTGTACCTGCAAAAAGATATTGTTCAGTCTGAAATGGGTAAGTGAGTGGGTGAGTGAGTGGGTGAGTAAGTGAGTGGGTGGGTGGGTGAGTGAGTGGGTGAGTTAGTGGGTGGGTGAGTGATTTGGGATAGTGTGTGTAGAAATGTTTTATGTCTGATGGATGAATATAGACAGGATACCCATTCATTTCCTATAGCAGTCACTTTTGACCGGAAACACCACAGGTGTAACCAGGTTGATTAAAACACCTAAAATTCAATGAAAGAGGTGATCATCACATGTTCAGGTTCAAATGCATAGTGCTGAGGAGATCATAAGGCCTTGAGGCAATCAGATGTAAAACACAATATTTATGAGTGATTTAAGTTGTAAATCGGTCAAATTTGACCCGAACACGACAGGAAGGTTAATGTGAGAGTAGAGAGAAAAAAATCTGACAGGGAATGTTGGATTAAAAGCAAAAAGTAAAGTTTTTTTTTCTCTGCTGTTTTCGTCCTTTTTAAATGGCAACTATATAGCTGATGTAGAGAAAAAGGAAAAATGGTATTCAGAAATTATGCAATGAGACTTGAACTCCCACTTCCCACATGAGCAGCATGATTTGATATGTCAAAGCACATGCACTAAGCACAAGGCCTCCAACCCTGTCACTTTCAGAAAGGCACATGAGACTTTAAAACTAAAAAAAAGGAGGAAAAGAAAAAGCAGCAGCAAAACAAAGGTATTCCATCATCCGTCAGCGTTGCAATAATGGAACTCTCCAGGATCCAACATCCATTTCCCATCTATGACAAGGCTTTAAATAGCCCTGTATGTACGGCTGGGTGTATTTCACTTCCTCTGCGCATGCGACTCTTCTCAAGCTGAATAATTCAGAGCTGAGATGAGAGTAAACAGGGTTAAAACAGCGGTCAAGAGACCTAACCTGTCTGTCCAAAGGGAAATAATTAAGTCGTCCATGAACACTGATCTCAGGCTCTTAACCTTTCTCTCTCTCTTTCAGAAAGTGGTATGGCTGTTATAGTGGTTTATGGCAGAGAAATAAAGAATTCTAGCTCTTAAAGATGCCTGAGAACTGGTTCCAAAATGATTTCTTGATTCAGAGGATGGATTCAACTCTATCAAAAGCAAGCAACAATTTTTAATAGCCATTTTCAGTTTAATATGGATAACAAATAATCTGTCCATCAGTAACTAATATGAGACGTCATAATTATATACAATGTTATATAATATTATGCAATATACAAGCTCATTAATAGTTTCAATACCTATTGAAAGAAAACAACCACTGTGTTGACAAAAGTGTTTTTTAAATAACCTTATTAATATGAATTAATACTATTTATCAATATTTTCGTAAATTGTCAAAAAAAAATAAATAATAATAATATATATATATATATATATATATATATATATATATATATATATATATATACAAATAAATTATAAATATATCTGTATATACCATAATATGTATTTAAATAAATGCATTAACAGCATACTATACAAAAAAGCCTAGATGTTGCTTGACTTCAGTATAGGAGAATTAAAAATGTATTGTTCCAATGAGTCAAATTATTTAATAATAATAAAAAAATACAGATTTTAACAATAAAATAAAACAAGATAAAAAGAGAACAGTAAAGCAACTTAAAATAATTGAAAATAAAATAAAGCCATAAATTATAATAGAATATAATAGAACAAAAAATAGTAAAAATAAAAATAGAATAAATAAAAAAATATAATGAAAATATGAATATAACAAGATATAAAAGTACAATAAAATAAAATAAAGTAAAATATAATGCAATATGAGTCTAAATTAATTCATAAAAAAATACAGATTTTATTTTATTTGTCGAATAATTAATCGTGAGACACTGAAATATTCAAATACTAGGGCTAAGCGATTAATCGAAAAGTAATCGAAATTGACATTCAGAACCGATAATTGATGTAATTTTTCTAGGTTGTTTTTTCCGATAACTTTCCCAAACATAATGCGTGTGGAGTCACATGCTTGTTTTATACTTCTGCATCAGGCACAAATGTATAGTCTGGCGCAGCCTTCGCTTGGTCACATACCCCTTGTCAGGACAGACAGATACTGACGCGTACTTCTCAAAAAATATATCTACACGTTGCGAAGATGCGTAGTGTAAGCTCTGTGATTGGTCGGCTTGATATCGTTGACAAGTGTGGATGGCACAGAGAGCTGTGGGAGAGCAGCGAGTGTTTAAAAGTGTGAAGTCTTGTGGAGGAGCTCCAGTTTGAAACTTTTGTTTTTGGTTAACTTCATGATTAAAGTTTTTGCATGTTTGCTGGTTTTCACCTCAGAATGGACGAGTTTGAGCTACTTATACATTAAGGTATCTTTCAGTAAAAACAAAACACCCCCTACAAAAATTGGCACAGGGGAACTTAAAAACCCCCTGCCAGCTAGTGTTTCGGAAGTGTTATTGCAGACTGGCCATATTGATGTCAGGGTTTTGCCACTCTGGTCATGTAAATTCTTGTTTTGGTGGCAGAGTCTGGACACTAGTCATGTCTAGTCCTGTCCTGTTGTGCACGGCTCGAGTTTTCTTGGGTCGAGCACTTGTTTCTGTCATTGTGTGTGTCTCCGTGTGCGCGCGCCTTCGTGGGTGTGCGCAGAGCGTGCGCGCTACCGCTAGATGTGGCCACGCGGGCTCTGCGTGCCTCGGACGAACGCGCTCTTGTACTTGTGTTTGTGTTATTCTGTCAGCATTGCGCTGCTTCATTCTCAGCGTCTTCGTCTAGTTGCTTTCGGTTTTGGTAGAGGCTGAGATGAAGCATGCGTGTTGCATATGTGTGAGCGCACGGTAAGGTGTTTATCTATCGTGCGCTCATGTCTTGCGTCTGTTGTCAAAGCACGTGGCTCGGTGTTTACATTGTGGTCATGTGCTTTTGTTGTGTGCTTCAGTGTCGTGCTTGTGTTGTCATGAACATGCGGTTAATGAGTTCTCTCATTGGCTGCATGTTCTTGTCCTGTTTTATGTGAGTGCATGGCTTGTGTTGTCTCTGTCATGCGCTCTCCCATCTATTGTCAAGTCCCACCTTCCTTGTTAACCCTTTATTAGTTAATTATGTTCATCTGTTTGTGTGTTAATTTTCTACAGCTTATAAACCCCTCATGTCTGCTGTCCTGTGCCAGTTCGTCGTCGATATTTCTCTGTCTTGTTGTTTCCAGTCCTATTTTTTTCCTGCCAGCCCTGTCAAGTTTGTTTTTGCCTTTTATTCATGTTTTCCCCCTTAGGGGTAGTTTGTTTTTGCCTTTTTGTTTTATTTGTATTCTATAATAAATCCTTAATTATCTTCAATTGGGTCCTCGCTCCTTTTTTACCCTCAACCGACCGTGACAATTGCAGCCACATCTGGTCTGATCTACTCTGGTTAAGTAGGATGATGCACAATAAACAATAAAATAATCGTTCATTAATTGTACTCGAGTTAATATATATTCAATAAATCGAGATTTTGAGTTTAGGTCAAATCGCCCAGCTCTATCATACACCGCCATATATCTAGTATATTGCTGAATATTACAATTCAGAATGTTAAAATGCAGATTTTTTTTTCAGTTTGTCTAAAGTATATTTAAATAATTAACTACTAGTTAGTTGTCACCAATTTTGTTCATAATTTTTATGGACAGAACTTCAATGCACAGCCTTGGGCTGGAGGGGGTCTGGTTCGGGGACCACAAGATTTCACCTCTGTTATTCGCAGACAATGTTTTTCTGTTGGCTTTATCGAATCTAGACCTTCAGCATGCACTGGGACGGTTTGCTGCAGAGTGTGACGTGGCTTGAATAAGAATCAGCACCTCCAAGTCCAAGGCCATGGTGCTCCACCGGAAAGAGGTGGCTTGCTATCTCCAGGTTGGGGGAAAGTCACAGGTGGAGGAGATCAAGTATCTTAGGGTTTTGTTCACGAGTGAGAGAAGGATGGAACGTGAGTTTGACAGGCGGATTGGTGCATAGGCAGCAGTAATGCAGTCAATGTACCAATGTGCTGTAGTATAGAAGGAGCTGAGCAGAAATGCAAAGCTCTTAATTTACCGGTCAGTCTTCATTCCTACTCTCACCTATGGTCATGAGCTTTGGGACATTGCCAAAGGGACAAGATCTCTAATACAAGCGACCTACATGAGCTTTCTTCGCAGGGTGGCAGGGTGCACTCTTATAGATAGGGTGAGGAGCTCTGTCACCCGGGAGGAGCTCAGGGTAGAGCCGCTGCTCCTCCACATTGAGAGAAGTCAGCTGAGGTGGCTCAGGCATCTGTTTCGGATGCCTCCTGGATGCCTACCTATGGAGGTGTTCCAGACATGTCCCACCAGGAGAAGGCCTTGGGTAAGACCCAAGACACGCTAAAGGGAATATGTCTCTCGGCTGGCCTGGGAACGCCTCAGGATCCCCCCAGAGGAGCTGGAGGAATTGTCTGGGGAGAGGGAAGTCTTAGGTTCTCTCCTAAGATTGCTGCCCCCATGACCTGGCCCCAGAAAAGCAGATGAAATAGAACGAATGAATGAATGAACTAGTAGTTAACTAGTATAAACTTGCTTTTACAATAGAAGGTTTTTAACACAACAGAAATGTTTTTATTTAATAGATTCTAATAATAATTAATAAATACTAAAGGAGTTTAACTAGAGGTATGATTAGATGAACATGTTCTTTGTATCTTACAAAAAATAAGACTACAAACATAACATGGACAATACTAGTGTTAATTCCAAATGCAGAAATCAAAGTTGATTTACTTTTTTTCCCTCAAAAGAACAATAAAACATATATATTATAATGAAAATTGATGGTTACCATCTTTTTAAAAGCCACATAAACAAAACTAAATTAAACCTGTGGCTCCTGACAATATAATACACTCTTGTGAAGTTCATTATTTACAAAATGGCCATTATAGACTGATGAAATTCTGATTCCATCTCCAAATAAACGGATGTATCAGTTCTACACAAAGCCAATGTTTTATGACAGGCCTCCTGTGTTGGAACATTCACTGACTGACCAACCTCCCCATGGTGAGCTCCACTGAAGCTGTACAAACGTGTCATATTTTATTTGTCGTTTAATAGAGACATAAAAGATGGAGGCAGGGGGTGGTTTAGCACTTAATGCATTGTGTTAATGACCATGAGTTACAGAGAGCCAGTTCTGCCCCCCAAAAACCCAGTGCCTACCGCTGTTAGGACTCCAACATGACGGCTCCCATAAACAATCATTCATCATATCAGTCTCCAGCCGAGAAAGAGAAAGAGACAGGACCGTCCAAATAGGACCAACGGGAGATATTTGTGCCGTTTATGAGGTAAAAGATAGCAAATAATACAAAAAAAAGGTCAAAATACTTCACATTTGGATCCGTAATACAATCTACAGTACAGTACATGGATAAATAAAAACAATAAACGGATTATTTAAATGATTTTGCCCCACTACTTCTGAAGCAGGGTTGCATGATACTGGGGAAATATCTGATGTAGCTATTTCTCACAATATAGCAAATTTTCTAAATGCTATATACAATACTGTGTAAAAGTCTTAAGCTCTACACCAGCATTGTTGGACTGAGGCTTTGGCACAATATATAATCAACAAGTCCCTTTATTAAAAACAACCATGATTTGAACTGTTTTGTTCTAATTGTCTTAACATTTTCTGAAATGATGTGCTATGTAACATGAGACTTCTTTTAGCACCTTCCAGAGTTCTTCTTTAGGTTTGGAGTGTCATATCTTTCTTTTTCTGTCTAGGTGATCTCATACTGCCTCTATAATTTTCAGGTCTGGACCCTGTGGAGGCCATTTCATGACTGTCTCCATTTCATCAGCTGTTTTCTTTCTCTAAATAGGATTTCACCTGCAATTAAAGGATCATTATCATGCTGAAAATGAAAACTCATATAATACAGAAGTCCTTTCTACAAGGAATGAACAAGGAATGTTCCGATGAACATTCACAAACTGTGTCGCAAACTTGCGCGGTTGCAACTTCTCATCTAGAGCTGTAGTTAGTTTTAGGTTGTGTTCTATTCCCGTTAAGTCTTCTATGCCCTATTTCTTTCAAACGTTCCAACATTCACTTTGAATAATGGTTTAATCTTCAGTTTGACAATTGTAATCTCCAAAGCTTGTGAAAAAAATAGGATACATAAATTGGTTTAAATTTTTAGTAGCCTATTAAAATGCATTTGTACTGTGTATGGCATAAAAGCTGCTACATTTCTGCAAGGGTTTGAGTGTCAAAGTTGTAAAAGTAGACTTTTCAAATAAATAATAATAATAATAAAATAGCTATAGCTAAATATTAATAATGATGATAATAATAATAGTTTCTGAATGTAAATGTAATTATGGCAACCAATAAATACAAGTAGTTTTACATTATTTATAGGGTATTGAGATTATCCCATGCTTTAGCTATTGCAAATGGTTTTGTTTAAGAATAGACTACTGAACATTCTCTATAATGTTTTGTAAAAGAAAAATAGGCCTGATTTGAGCTGTTAACATTAATATGGCAAACAAATGCATGTTTTTACCGAAACCAATTTTTTTTTAAATGTGTGTATGAATGTGTGATATTGTTAAACAATATCATTTGTTCAAAACATTAATTCAATTTCTATTTGGATTAGTCTCTTTATTAATCCGGGGTCGCCACAGAGAAATGAACCGCCAACTTATCCAGCATATGTTTTACGCAGCGGATGCCCTTCCAGCTGCAACCCATCTCTGGGAAACATTTGTACAAAACAAACAAACAAAAATAATATTTTAATGCAGATTTTCTCTAAAAAGTTGTTACTTTACACCGTTTAGAGCGCCATTACAGATGTTTTACATCAGAATCAAAATCAGAAAGAGCTTTATTGCCAGGTATGTTCGCACAAACGAGGAATTTGTTTTCGTGACAGAGCTTCTACAGTGCAACAGAATTACAGAGACAGGACAAAATACAGATAATAAATATATAAAAAAGCATAATAACTAGTAATACATAATACATAATAACTAGTTTAAATTACAGAGCAACTATAATTTTGGGAAACACTTGTCACTAAATCATTAATTTCCCAAACGATGGATTATTCTAAGGTAGTGAAGCCATGAGTCACTCTGTTGTTTGAAAAACACAACCCCTAGAGGCTTTGAAAAGAGCTTCTCACGTCTCCAAATGTCAAATTTTTAAATAAGAAAAAGACTCACAAAAGCTTCTCATATCACAGCAAATTCCATTTTTCTTTGTGATTTGTAGTGCTAGATTTTTAGAAAGTGACAATTTTGTTCTCTTTGACTCAATGTACAGTTGCAATTACATCTATTAAACCCCCTTTGAAATTGTTTTATCTTTTTTAAATATTTCCCAAATTATGTTTAACAGCAAGGAAATTTTCACAGTATGTCTGATAATATATATATATATATATATATATATATATATATATATATTTTTTTTATTCTAGAGAAAGTTTTATTTATTTTATTTCGGCTAGAATAAAAGCAGTTTTTATTTTTTTTTTACAATTTTAAGGTCAAAATTATTAGCCCCTTTAAGCAATATTTTTGTGATAGTCTACAAAACATCAATATACAATAACTTTTCTAATTACCCTTTCCTGCCTAGTTAACCTAATCAACCTAGTTAAGCCTTTAAATGTCACTTTAAGCTGTATAGAAGTGTCTTGAAAAATATCTGGTAAAATATTTTGTACTCTCATCATGGCAAAGATAAAATTAATCAGTTATTAGAAATGTGTTATTAAAACTATTATGTTTAGAAATGTGTTGAAAAATTTTCTCCTCGTTAAACAGAAATTGTAGAAAAAAAATACCCAGGGGGTGGGGGTAATTCAGGGAGTATAATAATTCTGATTGCAACTGTATGAACCACTGCATTATTCACAAATTCTTTATGCAATATTCCAGTTATGTGCACAAATTAATTTAGCATCCTTGGATGGAAACATAGCTATTGATAAAACGAGCAGCTACTCCATATTTTACATTTATGTACATGCAGAAAGAAGACGTTTTGATCTTCTATTGGTCTCATGCAATCCCATGATTAGATTTTGCGGGTGAGAACTCACCAAGCTTAAACTCTGGAATGCAATGACATGCAAAACTTGTTGCATGTGCTTGTGTACTATATTCATTTAATGGGGCAAAAAAATAAATGTGAGTGCAGCTATAGAGACCCTGTGTGCTCCTTAGCAAACCCAAGGTTTTTCGCTGTAATTAGAGCAACCAAATGTTCGGTATGAGAGACACAAACAAGCAAGCCACTGAGCCAAGGCCTTCTGTACTATAAGAACTCTCAAGGTAATAATAGCAGAACCTTCTGTTCTTTCGAAAACCTTCACACACAGTGGGCTGCAGAAGGATCTGCGGAATCTCAATGTCATTATTCACAAAAGAAAAAAAAAAAAAGTAGTACTCCATTACCATATTTATATCCCATCTGCAAATTTTCCAAAACATTAGCGCAGAAAAAAAGTGAGAGAGTGAACAGAATACCTGTTGGACCAAGACTATTTCTGCTGAAAGAGAATAGATGAGTATTATCAAAAGGCTTAGATTTACATAAAATATGTGATGTTTTTTTTTTTTTTTTATATATATAAAGATGGTGTATTCTGAAAATAGAAAGTCATTTTATGTTGGTGTGAACTACTTAAGTCAAAAAACAGAGAAAAGGACTTTCCAGGAGAGGCTGTTGATTAAAAACAACAACAGAATCTCCTTTAAAGACTTATAGTATACATAGACGGTACATCAATTGTATTTATGAACAAACGAAAGTGTTCATAAATACAATTAAGTGTGTCGTCCAATATGTGGAATAAGCCAAAAAAACGCAAAAGCCCAGTGCTAAACTTATCACAGTGTAAGAATTGAAATATTGCAAATATTCTGATATCTTTGACAATTCAAAACATGAGCTGAAAACAGAGACTGGTGACTTCACAACCCACCAGGGAGGAATGCGGGAAAAACCAGTTCCTGCTGCATTTGCATCTGAGATTGCTGAACTCAGCTTCATCCCCCAACTCACGCATATGGTCATTTCAATGTTTTAAATTAACCAAACTGACTTTAACCATCATGTTTGATATCATTTAAAATGTCTCAGTGCGATTGGTACAATGGTCTCATTCTCTCAGAAATAGACATAATCAGAACAATAAATATATAACTTCAGGCATCTATTGAACCACTGAGAGGGGTGTGCCACTAAGTGTGAATACCTTTTGTTCACACCCCCTTCCTTGAGGGAATTCTTGGATTACTTAAGGCAAGGTTTGAGAAAAACTCAGGGCGATTCTGCCTAACCAGATCAGCCCATAACATGGGGTCTGCCCCATGTTATGTATATTTCAAAGTCAGGTATGCATCTTTTCATCTTGGATTTATCTTTGATAATTTGATGTTTTGTATTGATCATTTATGAATTGACTGATTGAATTGGCATAATACATTTACCTGACTAATAAATTGATATGTTTTGAATGATTCAAACAGAGTTCGTGTTATTATCTTTAGTAGATTGTGGTAATTTCATAGCACCACAAGCCCCTGTTCAGGTTAGTAGCGGACTAGAACACGGTAGACGGAGCATTGCGGCACGCTACACGATGTCTCTAGAGCTCCGACTAACAAATTGGCATTTATTCATGTATACTTAGGCTGTAAAAGGATATCTAAGGGGATAGTCCTTCACCCGATAAACTTATAATACTATTTAGATAGTATAGTGATTATTCAAAGTTACTACTAGTTTAGGTACGACTGGTCTGCTTAATTCTATAGTAATGATCGTTATATGACTAAATAGCTCTGTCTGATTTAGGAGGTAGCAGACCTATGGGGACCGCATAAAAAATATCCTAATCTGAGTAAGTAGGGTTCTGCCTTTTTAGGATAGCGGTCAATCGCCCCTGTTTAGTGACCAAGACTGACATGCTTGTGCTTAAGAAATTGTATACTCGGCCGGTACAAGATTCAGGATGTTATAGAGATCCCAATGAACGAGAATAACATAAAATGATGAACTGAAGAGAATATTCAATCATAATCTAAAATAATGTGAAAGGAAACAAAATAACCTTCTCAATGTTTTATCATTGGAGTCAGATAAAACGAGGATAAACATATTAATATTCTAAACCATCTCATACTAAAATTGGAGTCAGATATGAGTTAAGTTTAATATAAATCAACATTGTGCACTGGAAAGACCGAACATGCAGTGAACCTTCATCCACCATTGGATACCGTCATTGGACCAACTGGCTGGACCCTACAACAGCTTTTCCAATTACACTCAAGTGTCCTGAGATTCATCCAGTTTGATTATGTATTAAACCAGGGGTAGGAAACCTATGGCTCGGGAGCCACATGTGGCTCCTTGACCAAAAATATGTGGCTCTCCAGCTGTCTCTCTTCAATAATGTTCTAAAGTTTAAAAAATTATAACCATCACTAGAAATCCTTTTCCTATTGAAAATAAAATTACAATTCCATGTATATTGTATTTTCTACAGCAAAACGGCAAAACTAAAATTTTGTCCTTTCTTCGTACATTGTAATGCGTCATATTTGTTTATTTTTGAGTTGTTCGTGAACATAAATAAAGGTTTTGATTATATATAAATGGTTTTGTTATATACACACACACACCCTAAATGGCTCCTTAAAAAAATGCATTAGATAAAAAAATATATATAAATCGGACATGGCTCTTTGCTGAATAACGGTTTGCAGACCTCCATATTAAACGCTGCTATAAATGCCACGTTTTAGTTGGAATCAAAACTATTATTCTAGTTTGTCTCTTTAAATGCAAATGAGCGGCTGTTCCCCGCCTCCTTTTCAAAAAAGGGCAGAGGATTTACAGCTCTCTAGTAACCAGTGGCAGATTTAGGCATGGGCAATATGGGTGGCGGCATGAGGAGACTAAAAAAAGTGCCCCAGTAAAAGCTTTAAGACAAGATTTACTTTATGCAAGTGTATAGACATTAGGGGTCATTCACGTTTGGCGTCTTTTGCACACGCAAGTTTGCTATTATTTATGTGCAACCGAAACATGAATATTGATACTTTGACTAAGCATGGCTATGAAGCAGAAAGGAGGAGTAATGAGTCAGGGAGGTAACTAAGACATTGTAATATTAATTTTCATCCATAATTAACAACTAATTTCTAATAACTGATTTATTTTATCTTTGCCATGATGACAGTAAATAATATTTGACTAGATATTGTTCAAGACACTTCTATACTATGGAGACAGATTAGACTCAATAATAATTCACGCAAAAGACACAATGTACACATGCGTAGCCAAATTCACGTGCATACTGGAGAGAAACAGTCTGCGCAAATGAAGCGCAGAGTTGGTGTCATTGACTACAGCTCTCATCTGATTGGCTGAAAGGTACGACTTGCCCTGACTCTGGCAGGAAAGACTCAATAATACACACACACGTATCTAGGGGGAGTCGTACGTGAAAGAGGATTTGCACATTCTCATTCAGGATGAACTCGCAAGTTTTAAACATTCAAATCTTTTTGTACACTCTTATAAATTTGCAAATCGTGTTTTGCATTTGTGAAACGTATTTTATGAAAATGTATTTTTATTTTGTGCACGTGAAAAATTTTTGTGAATATAAATAAATATTTTACGCACGTGAATTTGATTTTATGCACGTGAATTTGGCTACGCATGTGTACATTGTGTCTTTTGCGTCAATTTCTTTTGAGACCAATCTGATTCCATACTATACAGCTTAAAGTGACATTTAAAGGCTTAATTAGGTTAATTAGGTTAACTAGGTAGGGTTTTTTTTTTTTTTTTTTTTTGCTTGTTTGTTTGAGTAGAAAGGCAAACACAATACTTTAACAATACAATTAATCTAATATAACAGTTTAATTTTCCATCAGAAAAGCAGAACCAATATGAACATTTTGCATTTAGCTCTTGATTGAGACTAATATAATTTCCTTTTGCTGTTCAAGGTGCTGTTAGATCAGCAGTAATGTAGATTAGCTGCTCTTTGCTATTCTTGATCAGTTTGCATAGAGTACAAATGTGCCTTTGCAAATATACTTAGTTAGTATACAATACGTTTAGCACAAATCTGTAATGGAATCCAGCCTTAAATCTCTTCCTGTTTGAGTCACCAGTCCTTAAATTGCAAAGTGAACCAGGATATTTACCAGCACTCAGAAGTTTGGCTCTGTGTGACTAGACATCACAACACTAAGAGATCTCAGACTGCTTTATATATATATATAAAAAATATATATATAAAAAAAGAGGGTTTTAGGACAGGACACAAGGCACCTTAAATCACCCCCTGGAAAATGGCCTCGGCTGTGTAGCATGTACTTTATATGCAGCGCTTTTGCCAAATATAAAAGAGAACAAGACATTAAATATACAAGAAAGAAGGGCAGATATTCTCGTGTACATCCACTTAAGTGATCTAAAGGCAGAAAATGCAGAGAGAACATCTATTCTCACACACACCTCGATAGGGGAGCGAGCAAAAAAAAAAAAAAAAGCTTGCGTGCTGCCACTTGTCACTAAGTGTTAACTCAAAACTACCTACAAGCCCACTGCCGACAGACTTTACAAACACAAACTCGCATCCATATGGGTTCTTAAGTGACCCAAAGCACTTAACACAGAAAAAAATGGCTTTCAAACACATGCATCCCGTGTCCTGAAGTGTGCGAGGGATTGCACTTTGTGTAGTGCTAGTGTGGGCCATCACTCTTTAGAGAACAGTGCTCTTAATGCGCACGAAAAGAGACAGTGCCACATCCTCTCTCACTTTCCTCTTGATAATTGGGCCCAGAAGTATACTTAACCTTGAGTTCAACTTAAAGTTGCACACCAGTGTGCTCTAAAAACACACTAGATTAAAGTTACACTTATAAAACTGGTGCTTGCCATTTGCAAAAATTACATCACACGGCTTGGGTGTTCAGGGTTGTGCAAACGTAAATGATAGCAGTGCAACAATAAATAAACATGAAGTTTTGAATATCTGCATGCAATTTAAATTTCTCCATAATTTATGTATTATTATTATTTTTTAAGTTACCTTATTAAAATACAACTCGAGGGTGAGTAATTAATAGCATCATTTTAATATGTGGGTGACCTATCACATTAATATCGATTTATTGATTGAAATTCCGCTGAATTGAATTTAATCAATATCGTATACTATTCTGTTTGACAAAAGTCTTGTTGCCTATCCAAGTTTTAGGAGCTACAAATAATAACTTGACTTCTAGTTGATCATTTGGTATCAGAAGTGGCTTAAAGACTAAAGCCTCTAGATCAGGGGTTCTCAACTGGTTTGGCCATGGGACCCACATTTTTACATGGTCATCAAGTCGCGACTCAAATTTTTAGGAACTATAATACAATTTTAGGAATTATAATTAATTTGTATTTATTTGTTAACATACACAAGTAGTGACAGATAAATCATAAGAAAATCACCAAGACTTACAAATAAACAATATTTTATTGCTGTCAATTAACAAAATGTATCAAATTTTAGAAATATTACAAAGTAAAACAACAAATACTGTAAACGGTGGTTAGGGTAAGGAAAGGTTCAGTTACCATGAACTAAACTAAATTGTTAATAAAACACGTTGTCTCGTTTCTAAATGTCATTTTCATTTAGAAGGTTTCATGCTCTCTTGTGAGAGCACCTCGCTACTTATGACACACTGAGGCTTTAAGTCTTTTTTTGTTGTCAATATATGTAAATCCAAACTTTACATTTTCAGGTCGTACTTGCGCTTTGACATATTTGTTGCTATAAATAAATGAAATTTCACATGTCAAATGGTAGGGTTGCCGTGCAAGCATTTCAAAATAAAAGTCAAAATAAGTAAAAAATTAAACTTTTTTTTTTTTTTGGACCACACACACTGCGACCCACTGACAATGTTCCCGTGACCCACTTTTGGGTTGCGACCCACCAGTTGAGAAACACTGCTCTAGATTACACTTGTTTTACCAAAATAAAATATAATCACATCTTGATTTTTTTATTATTTAATTAGGAAAGTAAGGTCTAATATGTGAAGTTTGCCCAACTTTAAAATTATTTTGAGGTGTAGGGAAAGGGTCGTCAGTGAAGCTCCTATGGTTTTTATATTGTGTCCTCCACCATTCAGAGAGATATGTGGGTATTAGAGAGATCTCAGGTCTGGTGAAAGCAAATTGTGGCGCCTGACCACTTTTCTTATCCATGTTTCCTCTGTTGTTGTTGTTATTTCCTCCTCCATGTTTCCTCTGTTGTGTTGTTGATGTTGTTGTTGTTGTTGTTGTTGTTGTCCTCCTCTATGTTTCCTCTGTTGTGAGAAGTTCTTAGTGTTTTTTCCTTGTCTTGCCTTTCAATGTTTTACTGTATTGGATTACCCATGTTGTACTGTTTGCTCCTGTTGAACCTGCCTGTCTGACTATTCCTTTGCCTAAATAAAGCTGCATCTGGAACTTCACCTCCATGTTACCAACTTTACATTTACATTGGGAAAGTACAACTTTTTTTTTCTTGTAACTTATTTTAATTTGATGCAAAGATGATAGAACACAAAGTATAGCTTTATACATGTACATACACTTAAAATAAAAATCTAAATGTTTAAAACAAGGGTTCTGAATGCTGATGACCATCAAACGTGTCATAACTGTATTGTGAAAAGGCTCCATTGTATAAATTCATCGAAAAACATTTGCGAGACACCTTAACTTAAAGTAACAGGACAAAGAACCACGTCTCTTTAAAGTGGAAAAGCTAATATGAACACAGTTGAGAAAAGAAAAAGAGATGAAATATATCCTGACCTACGAAAGATTCTCTGCATGTCTGCAAGCTGTGTTTTTTTCTTCTTTTCTGTCTTTTCCTCCTGACAGATTTGATTATAAAAGAGAGAGTGGAAATCCCTGAGGAAATATGCGGCGTCTGTACAATATCTGCTCTTAGACATCAATAAACGTCTGGACTTCTCAAATGTGATTCTGCAACAGACAGCAGCAACATCCTCAGGCTCATTGGAGGACTGAAGAACAAGCTGCTTATTCATTGGTGAGACAGAAATCTACCAAATGCTGTATTATATTATATTATATTATATTATATTATATTATATTATATTATATTATATTATATTATATTATATTATATTATATTATATTATACTGCATACACATTAATATATTAAGCAAAGCAAAATAAGCAAAATAATCTTGTTTTTTATTCAAATTAATTAATTAAATTTAATTTTTTATTTTATTTTATTATTTTAGCTCCAACCCTAATCAAACACCCCTGAACAAGCTAATCAAGGTCTTACTAGGTATAATTGAAAAACCCAGGGAGGTGTGTTGAGGCAAGTTGGAGCTAAACTCTGCAGGGCAGTGGACCTCCAGGAACGAGATTGGTGACCCCTGGTATATACTATAATTATGAATGAATGATTATATAGGTATTGAACTAATCAAAAATGAAAGATATAACACTTTACAAATCTACATTTGGATTTCCACTATAAGCTTTTCTTTTGACATTTATATTAATTAAATGGTGTGGAAAAAATAGTATTTACACTTACACATAGTTTTAATTTTTGATATTTGTAAGAACTATTTCGAGCAAATCATCATTAAAGATTTTTGCTTTAAAAGGAAAAAAAATACACGTCAAGTTTTTAAAGTATATTATTATAGAAAAATATAGAATTTGTTGTTTGTTTATTTATTTATTTGATTGTTTGATATTTATTTATTTATTTGCTTGTTCATTTATTTATTTATTTATTTATTTATTTATTTATTTATTTATTTATTTGTTTGTTTGCTTGTTTGCTTGTTTGCTTGTTTATTCGTTTATTTATTTATCTATTTATTTATTTAATAAATATTTAACAAACACCAAATGACTATCCTTAAATACTCAGACAATAAGCACATTTTAAAATGTATTCCAACAGAAAATTACTTTTTTTTGTAATTTCTATAATAATATTTTACACACTATTAAAGCTTTTACTATGTGTAAAAGCAGCGTTAATGAACATAAGACCTATATGAAAGAGTAACTAATCACAAGCTTGTAAATATAGCATATAACGAAATATGCCTAGATGATTTAACTTGAAAATGATGCCAATTCAAACAAATGTAGAATTGAGAAACAGTCTATCTGAGCAAGTATGAATGGATGAGATTAAAAATAAGAGGGGGAAATGAAACCTGAATAAAGAGGAAATTGAGCAAAGAGCATCTGAAAAGATGCAGGCAGATGGACGAATGTGATTGAGCGTAGAGAAAACAGCAAAAGATAGTGACCATCCTTGTTAAGCTTGTCAGTGAGGGGAATGGCGGGCTAAAATGCATTCAGAGGAACAGAAGAGCAAAAAAGACAGGGTAGACCTCAATTAGGGCCTTTTTAATCTAACACACAATTTTTTTTTTTTTTAATAACAGCAGACCAGCCAGCTCAATTGGCACATACAGAAAAACCAATGAAGAGAATCACGAGGCTAAAAAACAAGTAAAAAATAAACAAACAAACAAACAAACAAACAAATAAATAAATAAATAAATTAATTAATTAATAAATTGATCAAAAGTAATATTTGTGACATTATAAATTATGCACTGTAAAAATTAAAAAGTTAGCTCTACTTAAAATTGTAAGGCAACTAGCTGCTGTTTTCTTATTTGAGTTGACTCAAATTTTAACCAATTTTTTTTTTGGATGGATGGATGGATGGATGGACGGACGGATGGGTGGATATAGGTAAGTAAAGATGGATGTAGGTATTAAATGATTGATGGATAGTTATATTTATAGAAGGATGGATAGGTGGAAATAGGTATAAAAGAATGCATTGATGGATGAATGCATAAAAGAATGGATGCTCGTATAAAAAGATGGCTGGATGGATATAGGTATTTATGAATGGATGGAAGAATATAGGTGTAGAATGATGGATGGATGTATATAGGTATAGAAGGATGGAAGGATGAAAGAATGGAAAGACGGAAGGATGAAAGGATGGAAGGACGAAAAGATGGAAAAACGGAACGGACAGACGGACAGATGGATGAATAGATGTTGGCATAAAAGGATGGATGGATATAGGTATAGAAGGATTGATTGATGGATGAATGAGTGGACATACTGTAGATATAGTAGGATGGATGAATGGATGGATGGATGGATACAGGTGCACATTTGGATGGATGGACGGATGGATGAAAATAGGAATATATGTATGGATGGATGGATGGATGGATGGATGGATGGATGGATGGATGGATGGATGGATGGATGGATGGATGGATGGACGGACAGATGTATATACGTATAGAAGGATGGATGGATGGATGGATGGATGGATGGATGGATGGATGGATAAAAGTGTAGATGAATATGTGTATAAAATAATGGATAGAAGTTATTGAATGATGGGTATAGCTTAGGAAGGAAGGAAGGAAGGAATGAATGAATGGGTGGATGAGCAGATGGATAAATATAGATGTATATGGATGGAAGGATAGATGAATGGACGTATATACATTTAGAAGGATTGATGGATGGATTGATGGATAAAGGTGTACATGAATATAGGTATAAAAGAATGGATGGAAGGAAAAATGTATAGAAGGATGGGTATAACTAAAATGATGGATGGATGGATGGATGGATGGATGGATAAACAAATGGATCTATATAGAAATATATGGATGGATGAATGTACATACATATAAAAAGATGGATGGATAAAGGTGTAGATAGATTTGGGTATAAAAGAATGGATGGAAGGATAAATGTACAGTATAGAAGGATGGGTTAGCTTTAGAAGGAATGAAGGAAGGAAGGAAGGAAGGTTGGATGGATGGGTGGATGGATGAATGGATATAAAAGAGATTGGATAAAGGTATAATTTATGAATGTGTGGATGAATATGCTATAGAAGGATGGAGAGATTGAAACGAATAGCAATTTTTAATATATTTGTTTCTTTAACATTTTCACATGTAACTGTCAGAAACATCCAGCCAATCAGTGCTTCTGCTTCGTATGAGGCCAAAGCCAAAGAAAAGACTCTGCCTTCTCAAGCCACGGGACAAGATTCAGATTGATATGGAGCGAATGTCCACTTTCCCTTCCAGATCAGCCACGATCAATACATTCACACATGCTAAAGTATGAGTGCTGTGACAGCAGAAAAAAAAATCAACACACACACAGATGGGATGATGAATTAAATATGTGCTGCTGGAGAAGCGTCTGACCTCTGACCTGTGAGTGAGGGACGGGTCACAGAGACAGAGGCCAACAATTGTCCACTGCGCGCGTTAGGCTTTCAGTAGGAGAGGCTACAATTGGGGATTTTGGGGGATTTCTTGAAGAGAAAGGGTTGGGGGGTGTGGGGGTAATGGATAGCTGGATGTATTATAAGAGAACAAATATGAGTGTGCAGCTGAGAGAATTCGTCAAATGCTCTGAATGAATGGTGAAATCAGTTAATAGTGCGTGTGAAGGACGAACATGGTTAAACCTTCACATGTGACCCCGAGGAGGGAGAATGTGGAAAGGAGAAATAAGGATATATGTAAGAAAGGGCAAGAGAAACAGAGGAGAAAAACACTCCATTCAGCAAAAAAACAAAACAATGGCTCATAATATATAGTCAAAAAAAGAAGAAGAAAAACTGAAAATAACTGTGATCCCAAGATTAGAAATGTAACTGTAGTTTCAAACAATAAAATGTGATTTTAGCAATTTAGCATCAGAATAAAATAAAAAAACATTATTAAAATAAAATAAAATAAAATAAAATAAAAAATAATAGATAAAGTTAAATAAAAAAACATTAACAAAAGAAAATAAATTATATAAAAAAATTTAATAAAAAAATAAAATGTATAAAATAAAATAATATTAAATACTTAAAAATAACAATAATAAATAGAATAGAATAAAAAAATAACTGATGAAATAAATATTAAAATAAAAATAAACCAATAAAATACAATTAAAAATGAAATAAAATAAGAAATAAAAATGTATAAAGAAATAAAATAAATTAAATTAAATAAACATTGCTAAAATAAAAACTACTAAATAGAATATAAAATTATTAAAACAAAACAAAAAATAATAATGTAAAAGGAACAAAGAAAATAAAAATCACTAAAATTACATTTAAAATAAAAATTTTAAAAAATTAAAAAAGAGAATAAAATAAAATACACATAATTTATAAAATAAAATAAATTATAAAAAATAAACATTCATAAATAAATTTAAAAAAAATTAAATAAAAAAATTAAATGTAAAAAATTGTTAAAATAAAAGCATAAAAATAAACATTAATACAATAAAAATGTATGAATAACATAACAATGATAAAACTACTAAATACAATAAAACAAAACAAAAAATAATAAAAATGAAATAAAATAATATAAGTAATACAATTTTCTTAAATGAAAAAAATTTATTTTAATTTAAATTTTAAAAATGTATAAAGAAATAAAAATAAAATAAAATAATAAAATAAACATTAAACATTTTATATAAAAAAAATAAAATAAAATAAAATAAATAATTTTTTTGAATGAAATGCGAAGAATGTTTATGAATGAAAAAGATGCTACAATAAAAGTGGTCCAGTTTAACACATGGTGTTTGTAATGCTTCACCTTAGGGTGTTTACCTCAGCAGAGCCGGTAATTAGAGGAGGAAAGTGTCTGTCTGTACGGGACATGATGAGCTAATGGATTTCCTCACACTACACCTCCTGTCCATCACTGTCAGATGCCTGTGTGTGTGCAGCTTCTGGTCACCATCTGTGTTCACTATTATTATTAATATTAAAGCACAGCTGGTCAAATGGATAAGGTCCTGCGAGTTTTTGCTAATATATCAAGTTACCTATTGTTATTATAGAAAATACATAATAAGTTAAATTATTAGCTTTAGATCTTATTTAAAATGTTTTGTTATCCTATTTTATTACAGTAATTGAAATATTTATATATTTCTTAATAAAAAGAACAACAATGACAAATCACATATCAAAACATGCTTGTTTGTGTGTTTGTTAAACATTATAGTGTGCTTGTTACATAACATAATACGTAACAAACACACAAACAAGCATTCAAACTGATTCAAACATTCTTGCATGCATAATTTAAAATGATAAATATAGATAAACTTAAACTTGGAAATACAGCTGTTGTAATTATAAATAATAAACTGCATCAAATATTTTAGTCCTCATAATAAAATACCCCCATGTCTTTCATTAGTGACTGTATGGTATTTTGCCAATGTTATGTATCTTTTTCAGAAAGAAATAATAAAAAATAAATGCTATTTGATTGAAGCTAGTGAGTTTTTGTTGTTTTGTTGTGAGCGTTTCTTTATGTTTTGGTTCTCTTTTCCCCGCTGTCTTTCCGACTGGTCTCATTAGGAGTGCAAAGGTGCGGTGAATCCGGTGTGTTTGCATATGTGCCTCCCACTTGTTAAGGGTCCAAAAATAATTGGATAATTGACTTCTAAGCTGTTCCATGGCTAAGTGTCTGTTATTCCCTCATTATCTCAATTACAATGAGCAGATAAAATGTTGTGTGTTTATTTCAAGTGTGCTACTTGCATTTGGGGTCAGTTACTGTCAACTCTCAAGCTGAGATTCAAAGAGCTGTCACTATCAGGGAAGCAAGCCATCATAAGGCTGAAAAAACAAAACAAACCCAAACCCACTAGAAAACTTGCTGGCGTGTTGGTGGAGTGCATTTAAATCGGGCTGGAAAATTGTTCGGTTAGTCTCCTGTTTACCAGAATGGTTTTGTTTCTTTTTGAGAACTTGTGTTGTATTTGCTCAGAGACACTGTCGAATTTAACGCTGAGTGGTGACTGTTAAACTATTGAGACCAATGTACATGTGATGTACATGACATGTGATGGAGGGTGCCGTTTGTTTTTTTAAATGTTCTCATGTTTTGTGTTTAGTGGGGAGGTAATTGAATGTTGTTTGATTTGTTTTCATTTTTGTGCATTAAGAGGATTTAAAGGGTGGCATGGTGGCACAGTGGGTTCGCATGGGTTTCCTCCGGGTGCTCTGGTTTCCTTCACAGTCCAAAGTTATGCGCTATAGATGAAATGGGTAAGCTAAATTGTTCGTAGTGTATGTGTGTATGTCCTGGTCCCCAGAATGGGGATTGAGTGCCTGGCACCGCGTCACGGACCTGACAAAGCGGAGGAGGCTTTTATACTTGACTTGTTCACCGTTGTTATGTTCTTTAAAATGACAGGGGCGGTCAAAAGAAACTGACCATAAAATCATCCCAACCCAGGCTCATTCTGAAAACGTATTACGTACATTGAAACGTATTTCGGATGTTTCTGGAGACCATAAATTATGTAGCCGGAGGTACAAATGACTACAAATTTTTTTAAGCGAACGCTACAGGGCGGTATGACGCAGTTCCTTTTAGCACTTACTGGCTGAGCGCTTACCTCAGACAAAAACAGAATCCAAAAAATAAAGTGAACAAGTTCATAACAGGGTGAAAATGTGGTAAAATCCGAAAACATGGTAAAAATCAGACGATGGCTTTTCTTTTTCTGGACGGCTTTTGTTAATTGTTGGTTGGGTTTAGGGAAGTAAGCTGGTGGGTGGATCAATCGGTAAAATTGACTGGGTTCAGGGAAGGAGAAGGGTGGGTTCGACAGCGGCCTCTGGTGGGTTCAGGTGAGAACATCGCAGGTGCAAATGGCGTGCACACAGCGGCCTCTCGCGGATTCGCAAAAACAAAAACTGGAACAACCTCATGATATTATATTATTTATTTATTTATTTATTTTAATTCACTCAAACTTTGATGCATCACTTGCTTTTTATATATATATATTTTTTTTTTTTATGGCAAGAATAAGGTCACTGGTTTGAGTCTCGTCTGGGTCAGTTGGCATTTTTGTGTGGAGTTTGCATGTTCTCATTGTGAAAATAAATTGGCCGTAGTGTATGAGTGTGTGTATGAATGCGAGTGTGTTTCCGAGTACTGGGTTGGATTGGAAGGTCATCGGCTTTGTTAAACATATGTCAGAATAGTTGGCGGTTCATTTTGCTGTGGTGGTTCATAACCTCTGAAATAGAGACTAAGCTGAAGGAAAATAAATGAATGAATGAATGAATGAATGCTTCTCAAATTGCAGAAATAAAATTGCAGAAATAAATAAAGACTAAATAACTAACTAAAGTTCCAACTTCCAGCTTTCCAGAGAAAGAGAAAAAGCTTGAGGTAACTAAACTGCAGCCGATGTTTTATATTATTCATTCATTCATTTTCTTGTTGGCTTAGTCCCTTTATTAATCCGGGGTCACCACAGCGGAATGAACTGCAAACTTATCCAGCACATTTTTACACAGCGGATTCTCTTCCAGCCGCAACCCATCTCTGGGAATCATTCACACACACACACACACACACACTACCGACAATTTAGCCTAGCCAAATCACCTGTACCGCATGTCTTTGGACTGTGGGGGAAACCGGAGCACCCGGAGGAAACCCACGCGAATGCAGGGAGAACATGCAAACTCCACACAGAAACGTCAACTGAGCCGAGGATCGAACCAGCGACCCAGCGATCTTCTTGCTGTGAGGCGACAGCACTACCTACTGCTCCACTGCCTCGCCCTGTTTTATATTATTGTGAAGTGAATTGATTCTAGACCAATAAGATGTCAGTGTGGGTGGAGCTACAGAACTCAAAATAAAATAAAGACACTGTGTTGTTGAGCTATTAGTTATTTTGACTCAATAACAGTAGAGGGCTACAATACATGCTACTGGCTTCTTTACTTTTCACAGAAACTTCAATAAAGTAAGCACACAAAACACACACACACACACACACACACACACATTTCATGCCATTGTTGAGAGTTCAATGAAGCTGGATGTTTGTGTGCAGGTCGAGCACTGTCATTACAGCAGCCGCTCTCTGAAGAACAACATTCAGACAGATTCAGAGAATTTCTCTTTTCTTCTGCTCTTTTTTTTTGCTTAAGTGGACTCATTATGTCATTAAGTCCTCCTGAAAGTGAACTGTGCAGTGTAATGTGTACAGAGATTGCCATGAGGGCTTTGCTTCGAGTCTTTCAGCAGGGTAAGAAATAGATAAATGTGTGTGTGTGTGTGTGTGTGTGTGTGTGTGTGTGTATTGAGACGTTGATGGCTTAATTTCATAGTTCAAACACAGCACCTGAAAACAAACAGATTTTTACGGTGTATTTCAGAGCTAATCTGAAAGCATTTATGGGCTCTTTCTCTAGTAAGCTGTCGCTGAAGGGTGAATAGGGGGAGGTTTCGGTTTAATGTGCTTTTCTAAAAATAAAAGACACACTGTAAGTGTTTTAAGGTAGCGTGGGGCGTTCTGGAGGTCAGTTGTGCACACACACACACACTCACCCCTGATGAAGG
>NC_141022.1:49937500-49950000 GCF_052040795.2 Danio rerio | reverse complement strand
TCTTAGGGATAGTATTGGCAAATATAACAGGAAGTTCTGTCGTCCCTTTTGTTACAAAAATGGAGAATTTCAGTTGCATGTAGTTTAACTTAAACTTAAAATAGGTAAAAGGTTTTTAAAAATAATAGGTGTTGCCATTTAAACAATGAAGTCAGAAACACTGCAGAGTTGATAAGACTTTGAGTGGCTTATTTAATTAGAATTAAAATGTAAATAAAGAAATACAATTAATTATTTAATAAATTAATATTAAATCTTAAAAGAACTTTGTTGTTTAATATTAATGATAAAGGAATAATTATAGCAGAAGTAAAACTAATAGTAATAATAACAATAATAATAATAACAATAATAATAATAATAATAATAATAATAATAATAATAATAATAATAATAATAACACAAATAATAGTTGTTGGAGCAAAACTAAATACTTTTATCAGAAAAAATATTGATTTTAATACTTAAAAATAATGAATATTTTAATAATTAATGTACCCTAATTAATAAATAATAATAATGTTAACAATGACAGTAATAGTCATTGCTAATGCAATAATGGTAATAATAATAATAATAATAATAATAATAATAATAATAATAATAATTCTTAATAATTGTTAACAATAACAATAATAATAATAATAATAATTATTATTATTATTATTATTATTGTTATTATTATTATTATTATTATTATTATTATTATTATTATTATTATTATTATTATTATTATTATTATTGTTAACAATTATTAACAATCAACAACACTTATTATTATTATTATTATTATTATTATTATTAATATTAATAATACTAATATTATTATTATTGTTGTTGTTGTTATCAATAATAATAATAACTATTAATAATAATTATTATTATTAATAACTATAATTGATACTGTAATAATAATAATAACAATAATAATAATAATAATAATAATAATAATAATAATAATAATAATAATAATAATAATAATAATAACTGGTAATAATTGTTAATAATAATAATAATAATAATATATATTTTTATATATATATATATATATATATATATATATATATATATATATATATATATATATATATATATATATATATATATATATATATATATATATATATATATATGTGTGTGTGTATATGTATATATATATGTGTGTGTATATATATATATGTGTGTATATATATATATATATATATATATATATATATATATATATATATATATATATATATATATATATATATATATATATATATATATATGTGTGTGTGTGTGTATATGTATATATATATGTGTGTGTGTGTATATATATATATATATATATATATATATATATATATATATATATATATATATATATATATATATATATATATATATATATATATAATTTTTAATTCTTGATTATGCTTTTAAATAACATAAATATAATATAATATATAATATAATATATAATATAAATATAACCTAATTATATCAAAATAATGATAATGTTCACAATGATAGCAATAGTAGAAGTCACAAAAACTGTTTATTCTATTATTATTATTATTATTATTATTATTATTATTATTATTATTATTACTACTACTACTACTACTACTACTACTGTCTCGGAATGAATGTTAATACAGAATAACATTGTAATACTGTACATTATAATCTGGTGAGGCTTGCATTCAGCTTTTTCCATGTGAAAAGTCATATTATACTTTCCGATTATTTATGATGTAATTTATACAACATTTGAAATTCCAGCTAGCTGCAATGAACACAAACTCAAAATAAACAGAAGACAACGATACTCAGTGAAGCTCTATCGCACAAATCGAGTGTAAAACAACAAGCATCCTTGTGTGAAATGAAGGTAGGGAAGGTCGGCGTGTGGAAATGAGCTCGCCTTTCCTATTGTTCCTGATACATTTGATCTTGCTTCCTTTCTGCTTCCTCCAGTGGGCTCCATTTTGTATCTCTTTGTTGCCGTTTTGCATCCTAACAAGATTTCCAGATCCCTTTGTTCCATTATGCTAATTAATTAGAGGCCACATGTTGCATATTAATGAGCTCGGAGCTGGTTTGACCTCAGAAAGCATTCAGGGCATCCAGTTCCCTGTCTTACACACATACACAACCACAGTGCTCAGCATATGAGTACACTCCTCACAAATATCTCATTTACATTCATATTTTCTATAAGAAGCTTTACAATATTATATTTGGGCATATACGTTAGATTAGTCAGTACTGAAGCCAAATCTGGAGCTAATCTAACAAAATAACTCATGATAATGGATCACAATTAGTACACCCAAATGTTTATGTTAGAGGAAAATGTTAAATAAAACATTAAAAAAAGAGCAAAATTAAAGAAAAATGAATAAAATTGTCTTGAAATTTTGTAGTTTGTCATTTCCCCCCAATAGTTTGTACTTTTTATGTATAATCTTTCTATTTCTAAAGATGTTCGATGACTAAAATATTATTTTATAAATATTATTGTTCAATAAATCTGTTTTGTTCAAATGCACCAAAATAAATTACCTTTATTCACTGAGAAATGGATAAAAATATTTATTTTCAATATGGTGTGTACACATTTACTGTATGTTGAGCACTGCATCTTTATGGGGACTTCCTATAGACGTAACTATGTTTCTACCCAGCAGCCACAGGACATCAACATGATGTCAGATTGACATTGCATTTTGGGTGGAAAGAAAATCGGGTTGATGTCAGACCAAAATCAGTGTCCAACAATGGACAGATGCATTCTGATTGCCATACCCAAAAAATAAATTTCAGTATTTGATGTCAATATGATGTTGGTTTGAGATCAGACATTGCATTCTGTTTGCCATACTTGACGAATAAATGTCAGTATTTGACGTCAATATGATGTTGGTTTAAGATGTTGGCCTGACGTTACCACTATGCCACCTATCAGACATTGCATTTTGGTTGGCGTACCCAACGAATAAATGTCATTATTTGACGTCAATATGACGTTGGTTAAAGACGTTGGCCTGACGATATCACTATGGCATCTATCAGATATTGCATTTTGGTTGGCGTACATAACGAATAAATGTCAGTATTTGACGTCAATATGACGCTGGTTTAAGACGTTGGCCTGACGTTATCACTATGCCATCTATCATACATTGCATTTTGCTTGGCTTACCTAACAAATAAATGTCAGTATTTGATGTCAATATGATGTTGGTTTGAGATCAGACATTGCATTCTGTTTGCCATACTTCAAATAAATGTCAGTATTTGACGTCAATATGACGTTGGTTTAAGATGTTGGCCTGACGTTACCACTATGCCACCTATCAGACAGTGCATTTTGGTTGGCGTACCCAACGAATAAATGTCATTATTTGACGTCAATATGACGTTGGTTAAAGACGTTGGCCTGACGATATCACTATGGCATCTATCAGATATTGCATTTTGGTTGGCGTACATAACGAATAAATGTCAGTATTTGACGTCAATATGACGCTGGTTTAAGACGTTGGCCTGACGTTATCACTATGCCATCTATCATACATTGCATTTTGCTTGGCTTACCTAACAAATAAATGTCAGTATTTGATGTCAATATGATGTTGGTTTGAGATCAGACATTGCATTCTGTTTGCCATACTTGACGAATAAATGTCAGTATTTGACGTCAATATGATGTTGGTTTAAGATGTTGGCCTGACGTTACCACTATGCCATCTATCAGACATTGTATTTTGGTTGGCGTACCCAACGAATAAATGTCATTATTTGACGTCAATATGACGTTGGTTAAAGATGTTGGCCTGACGATATCACTATGGCATCTATCAGATATTGCATTTTGGTTGGCGTACATAACGAATAAATGTCAGTATTTGACGTCAATATGACGCTGGTTTAAGACGTTGGCCTGACGTTATCACTATGCCATCTATCATACATTGCATTTTGCTTGGCTTACCTAACAAATAAATGTCAGTATTTGATGTCAATATGATGTTGGTTTAAGACGTTGTCTTGACGTTACCACTGTGACGTCTCTCAGACATTGCATTTTGGTTGGCTTACCCAACAAATAAATGTTAGTATTTAAGGTCAATATGATGTTGGTTTAAGATGTTGGCTTGACATTACCACTGTGACGTCTATCAGACATTGCATTTTGGTTGCCATACCTGACAAATAAATGTCAGTATTTGATGTCAATACAACATTGTTTTCAAATATTGACTTGACGTTAGCACTATGACAACTATCAGACATTGCATTTTGGTTGCCATACCTAAAGAATAAATGTCAGTATTTGACATCAATACAACATTGGTTTAAGATGTTGGCTTGACGTTAGCAATATGATGTCTATCAGACATTGCATTTTCATTGCCATACCTGACAATTAAATGTCAGTAATTGACGTGAATATGATGTTGGTTTAAGATGTTGGCTCTACGTTAACACTATGACGTCTATTAGACATTGCATTTTGGTTGCCATACCTGACGAATAAATGTCAGTATTTGACGTCAATATGACGTTGGTTTAAGATGTTGGCCTGACGTTACCACTATGCCATCTATCAGACATTGCATTTTGGTTGGCATACCCAACGAATAAATGTCAGTATTTGACGTCAATATGACGTTGGTTTAAGACGTTAGCCTGACAGTATCACTATGCCATCTATCAGACATTGCTATTCGGTTGGCGTACTCAACAATTAAATGTCAGAATTTGACCTTAATATGAAGTTGATTTAAAATGTTGGCTCAAAATCACCACTATGACATCTATCAGACATTGCATGTTGGTTACCATACCTAAAGAATAAATGTCAGTATTTGACATCAATACAACATTGGTTTAAGATGTTGGCTTGATGTTACCACTATGACGTCTATCAGACATTGCATTTTGGTTGCCATACCTGACGAATAAATGCTACTATTTGACGTCAATATGATGTTGGTTTAAGGTCAGACAATGAATTCTGGTTGCCATTCCAGAGGAATAAATGTCAGTATTTGATGCCAATATGACGTTGATTTAAGATGTTGGCTCTGAC
This sequence comes from Danio rerio, assembly GCF_052040795.2. Taxonomy (NCBI): domain Eukaryota; kingdom Metazoa; phylum Chordata; class Actinopteri; order Cypriniformes; family Danionidae; genus Danio; species Danio rerio. Next base: position 49,944,917 of record NC_141022.1, on the reverse strand, counting down.
GTCTATCAGACATTGCATTTTGGTTGGCATAACTGACAAATAAATGTCAGTAATTGACGTGAATATGATGTTGGTTTAAGATTTTGGCTCACTGTAACACTATGACGTCTATCGGACATTGCATTTTGGTTGGCATTCCTGATGAATAAATGTTAGTATTTAACATCAATACGATGTTGGTTAAGATGTTGGCTTGACGTTACCACTGTGACGTTTATCAGACATTGCATTTTGATTGCCATACCTGATAATAAATGTCAGTATTTGATGTCAATATAACATTGTTTTAAGATGTTGGCTTGACGTTAGCACTATGACGTCTATTAGACATTGCATTTTGGTTGTCATACCTAACGAATAAATGTCAGTATTTGACGTCAATATGACATTGGTTTAAGGTGTTGGCTCGACATTACCACTATGACGTCTATCAGACATTGCATTTTGGTTGCCATACCTGACAATTAAATGTCAGTATTTGACATGAATATGATGTTGGTTTAGGATGTTGGCTCAACGTAACACGTGACGAAATAATGGCAATATTTGATGTCCATATGATGTTGGTTTAAAATGTTGGCTCGACGTTACCACTGTGACGTTTATCAGACATTGCATTTTGGTTGCCATACCTAATAAATAAATGTCAGTATTTGATGTCAATACAACATTGAGTTAGGATGTTGGCTTGACGTTAGCACTATGACGTCTATCAGACATTGCATTTCCGTTGCCATACCTGACAATTAAATGTCAGTATTTGGCGTGAATATGATGTTGGTTTAAGATGTTGGCTCAACGTTAAGACTATGACGTCTATTAGACATTGCATTTTGGTTGCCATACTTAACGAATAAATGTCAGTATTTGACGTCAATATGACGTTGGTTTAAAGTGTTGGCTCGACATTACCACTATGACGTCTATCAGACAATGCATTTTGGTTGCCACACCTGATAAATAAATGTCAGTATTTGATGCCAGTATTATGTTGGTTTAAAATGTTGGCTAGAAGTTGGAATTTGGTCACTTTCCAACACAACCTAAAGTCAGCCAAATATAGATGCTATTTGATGCCGCTATTGGAGATCAAAATGACCATGTCTTTAGACGCTGAATTTTTTTCACCCAACATCACGACCTAAATATAACCTAATATTAACATCTTATGACGTTGTGTGCCTGCAGGATACTGTACAGACTTTACAGTATATTTAGTACCCATCCCCCAACCCAAAAACCCAACCCTCACAGGAAACATTCTGCCTTTTTACATTTTCAAAATATGGTCTTCTATGTCATTTGTGAGGCATTTTACTCATGGGGACCAAAAATCTTTACACACGTGGTCAAAAAGTACCCACGATGTAAGGAATACCAGATACACACACAAACACACACTTCTCAGATCCTTCAACACCTGCCTCTGCAACTGACGGGGTGAAAATGAGTCCTGAGCCTCATCTGAGTGTGTGAGTGTGTGTGCGTGTGTGTCTGAGGAAACCCTTAGCAGTGGCTGAACGAGGGAAATCAGCAAGTGTGAAAGAGAAGGAAAGCAGGAGTGTGAAAGAAGGGACATGACTAAAAGCTATGGCTGATCGATTCTGCTGTGGAAACCCCTCAAGAACAACGAACAATGAAGCAACAGCTTATTATCAGGATTTCTGGAAAAAGAGTGCGAGGAGAAAAAGACACACAGGTCAATATGAAGGAGAGATTTAAGCCATTTTGTTTCCTCAATGTATTCAGAAATGATAATCAGTGATTGCATTTTAATAATAAGTTATAATTACTCCAAAATTGAAGTTTGTGATTTGTTTAAACTAACTACTTGTTTAGAATGAGCTGAAACAACAAAATTTTAAGTGTTTTTTTTTTTGTAGGGACAACTTGATTGTTTTATGTTCACTCCACTTAAATTTGTAAAAACTAATAGGTAAACTTAATTTCTTCATGTTGTCCTAAAACAAATTGATGTGTGCAACCCAGAATTTTTTTTTGCTATATTCGTATTGTCAAAAACAATTATTTATTTAGAGCACTACCATGCAGATGTCAAACTTTCCTTGAAAATATGATCATATCACCCTATTTTATCCTCCTTACACTGGCTGTCTGTTAAGTTTCGTATTGATTTTAAAATATTGCTTCGTACTTATAAAGCTTTTAATAATCTAGCTCTTGTTTATCTAACCAACCTTCTGTCTCACTACAATCCAACTCGCTCTTTAAGATCTCAAAACTCAGGGCTTCTGGTAGTACCTAGATTAGCAAAGTCAAGTAAAGGAGGTCGAGCCTTCTCATTTATGGCTCCTAAACTCTGGAATAGACTTCCTGATAATGTTTGAGGCTCAGACACACTCTCCCAATTCAAAACTAGATTAAACACCTATATTTTTAGTAAAGCACACACTCAGTGCATCACTTAGCGGTATGATACATAAACGTGCTCCACGCTGGTTTTTGCATCTCGTTTATTACACTATGAACAGCAGCTATGCTAATTATTCTCTTTATTGTCTATTTTCACCTGGGGCTACTCATACCGAGGTCCTCAGACTATGCAGTTCCCCTGATTCGATCCAAGACCAGCAACGAGATGATCCCAAGGTTTCCATAATCCTGGACCAGGCCGTATCCTAAGCAGCTGTTGTGGTGGTCATGAAGGAGTGGAGAGCATGAGACTGATTCCTGTGACACTCCTGGGACAGACGAGTCTTCCCTGAGGTCCAGCATTCTCCAGCTTCCAACCCCTTGACTGCAGCTCTGCACAATACGTTTGGCCAGTGGAGAAATGGTCATGACCAACTGAGCCTGGTTTCTTTCAAGGTTTTTTAATTCTTCACTTTCGGCAATTGGTGTTTTTTCCTCGCTGTCGCCACTGGCTTGCATAGTTTGGGATCTGTAGAGCTGCGCATTGATAGACTTGCTCTTCGGTGTTTGGACTCTCAGTAGTGATTATTAACCACACTGAACTGAGCTAAACTGAACTGAACTTAAACACTGAAAACTGAACTACACTGTTTTAATTTACTATGATTTTCTATGTGAAGCTGCTTTGACACAATCTACATTGTAAAAGCGCTATTAAAATAAAGCTTAACGAAAGAAATCAGTTGAAACCTTTCTGAGTTGTTTATTTAGGCTTGTACACTCAACGGCCACTTTATTAGGTACACCTATCCAAATACTCGGTAACACAAATTTCTAATCAGCCAATCACATGGCAGCAACTCAATGCCTTTAGACATGTAGACATGGTCAGTTTAAGTTGAAAATCAGAATGAGGAACAAAGGTGATTTAAGTGACTTTGAACGTGGCATGGTTGTTGGTGCCAGACGGGCTGATCTGAGTATTTCAGAAACTGCTGATCTACTGGGATTTTCACCACAACCATCTCAAAGGTTTGCAGAGAATGGTCCGATAAAGAGAAAATATCCAGTGAGCGGCAGTTCTGTGGGCGCAAAGGCCTTGTTGATGCCAGGGGTCAGAGGAGAATAGCCAGACTGGATTAAGCTGATAGAAAGGCAATAGTATCTCAAATAAGCACTCGTTACAACTGAGGTATGCAGAAGAGCATCTCAGAATGCACAACACGTCCAACCTTGAGGCGGATGGGCTACAGCAGCAGAAGAGCTATGTAAGAATATTCACAAAAGTACCATCATCTGCCCAAAAATATAGTTCAAGTAGGGTAAAAGTATTTGTTGTAAACATTATTCAAAATATGAGTAAAAAGGGGCAGCTCAGTGGTTAGCACTGTCGCCTCACATAAAGAAAGTTGCTGGTTTGAGTCCCAGCTGGGCCAGTTGACATTACTGTGTGTAATTTGAACGTTCTCCCTGTGCTCGCTTGGGTTTCCTTGAGGTGCTCCACAGTCCAACGACATGCGCTATAGGTCAATTGGCTAAGCAAAATTGCCCGTAGTCTATGAGTACATGTGTGAATGTGAGAGTGTATGAGTGTTTCCCAGTAATGGGCTGCAGCTTAAAGGGCATCTGCTAAGTAAAACATATGTTGGAATAGTTGGAGGTTCATTTCGCTGTGGTGACCCCTGATAAATAAGGGACTGAGCTTAAAAAAAATCAGTGATTAAGTAAAAAGTAGTACTTTTAGAAGTACTTCAGAGCAATAAGTATTACGCTGCGAAAGGCTGATGCCATTTGTGCATTTGTGTGTGAAAACGTAACATTCTGTAGTGCATTCTGTAATTGTTTAAGGCTGTTTGGCCTTAGAAAGCCAGCTTAAACAGTCTCTGGCTCTTTGTGTATATAGATTTTGATCTCTTAATGCTTCCAAATGGTTTGCTGCATTTATAAAGTGCCCATGTCTTCAGGTTGTTCAATATGATGTCATTTAGTTGGTATGTGTGATTTGATTGGACAAGAATCACAGAACTGATTTAGCCAATCCTCATAGACAAGAAAACACAGGTTAAAGGAAAATAGTGCAGTAAAAGCACTATTACAGCACTAATGATGTACTCAAGGGAAAGTAAAAGTACACATTTTTAAAAACTTTTTTATATGTAAGGAAAACCACTCTATTACAGTCATTTAAGTACATGTAATTTGTTAATTTACACCACTGCTCACAAGTACAAGCAGTTCAACCATTTCATTACCGTGCACAAAAAGAAACAATTCCAGTTTAATTCCATGTATTTCCAATGAAATCTGTTCACTGAACACGATTCTTCACATCCCTGGACTAAAGTCAGATAAACTTGTTTCAGTGAGAGACAGGCTTCCAGAGCAGGACAAACTTCAGCCTTGTCAAACACGGCTCCTAAACACAGGAGGCTGATGAGCTACAGAGAAGCACGGTATTCCCTGCGGCCAACCACAGTGCTGCAAACAGGTGCCGAATGCCAAACGGGCCTTAGAGATGCTTAGACTTCATTTACATGCATTAGCATTCTGACAGAAATAGCAAAATGGCTATCTTACAGTTCATCTCCAGGTTATTTTCTTTCCTCGTAATGTTCTACAAGTCTTTTATCTTCAGTGAAGTCCATATATCCGCAGGGTGTTTGACTTTTTTGTGCTCAAAAAGGTGCTAACAAGCACCCTAGATGTGGCTTTTTGAGGTGCAAACACACTGACAGCGTTTATATGGTTAAAGGTCACCAAATCATGTCCTACTTAGATGTTCTTGCTTAACTCGACAAAATATCTTAACAGAGAAATTAATTCTGTGTCTGTTGTGTGCTCTAATGGGTGGTCTCAAATCATGAAATTTCAAATAATATATTTTTTTCTTCAGTAAAAATGTTTAGAAAAAAATATGAACACATGAGAAGAAAAAAAGAAGGCAAAAATAAACAGTTAAGTTGTAAAAAAAAAAAAAATATATATATATATATATATATATATATATATATATATATATATATATATATATATATATATATATATATATATATATATATATATAAACACAATGCAGATCAAACCATGAAATGTCAAATCATGATTTTATTTCTTTAATAAAACAACAATGCTTAGAAAAATGTGATTTATTGTGACAAAATTTATCACTTAAGTAAAAAAAAAAGAAAAAAAATTAGGTGGCTAAATTTTATAATAAATAAATAAATAATTTCACAAATGGCAAAATTGGCACCTATAGGAAATGAATAGGAAATATGAAAAATCTATTCCATTTTTATTTTTATTATTTGACTGCTAAAAGTTAAAAAGTTAAAAGTTAAAAATTAAAAAGGCACAATACATCAGTTGAGTGGTAAAAAATAAGACTATATTGAAAAAAAACATTAACTGATTAAATAATTAAAATTAATAAAAATAAATAAATAAATAAATAAATAAATAAATAAATTGATAAAAACAAAAATATCTAAAATAAAATATAAGTAAAAATAATTTAAAAATACATAATAAAATAAAATAATAATTTAAAAAAATATTTCACATATGGCAAAATAGGCACCTATAGGAAATGAATAGAAAATACCAAAAAAAATAAAAAAAAAGACTATATTGAAAAAAATAAACCATTAAGTGGTTAAATAATTCAAATGAAATTAAATTTAATTAAAATTTCACATTCTGCAAAATGGGCACCCATAGTAAATGAATAGAAAATACCCCAAAATTTAAGCATCTTATGTTTATTTGACTGATTAAAATTAAAAATGTCTTTACAACGTTTATTAAAATTCTGCTGCACATTTGTGTATTTTACTAAATCGCTTCTCTTAGATGTGTGTGATTGACTCAAAACTTGTTACTGACAAGTAAACCAAAACACACAATTGTTTTCCATTTATTTACGGTTGTGAATTGCATTATGGGACCTTGGTCTCTGCTCTGTTGACATTTGATGCTGAAAATTCAACTCTACAGTTTAACAAAGTGACTCTTATTGACATTTTAGTAGTTTGAAATAAAATAATGTACAATAAATAATATAGAGAGAAATAAGTCTGTAAAAAAGTCAGTTTATTACAAGGATTTTGTAATGTAATATACAACACCAACCCAGACAATATAGCACTTTTAACCAATAAAAATGTTAATAAAAGTCAACTTTGCAAGGCTAAAAGTTGTTGGAAGAAAGATCAAGGTCCCATAATGCAATTCAAAAGAATAAATAAATGGAGGGGGAATAAATCAACTAAAATCATGAATCACAAAATACAGAAAACTGCTAATTAACCAATATTTTTATCCAGATAATGGATATTTTTTTACAGTGTAGTCTGAAACTGGCATAAAATGAAAGAACATAACATGCCATCAAATGCTAACAGACCTCCATTAACACTGCTATAGTGTAGCATTATATATGAGAAAACCCTTCCTCAGTGAACAAGCAGCTGGTTTTTAACTGGAATGAGCTGCATTATAGACCAGTGCGTCCAGTAAAAGATGCTCAACTAAGTCTCATCACCAACAATCACTCTCAATCATGCCATCTATTTTCCAGCGGTCAATGCAACATCGCTCTGAGATGAGACCGCAAGAGCTGAGGGCTTTATCTTAAATGATTGGTTCTTCTTTTGTGAATAAGATAAATAAATAAATAAATAAAAAAATTAAATAAATTAAATAAATAAATTAAAAAAAACATAAATAAATTAATTAATTAAAATACAATCATTTAACCCTAAATCAGTATCGTGCAGGACATATTTTGGGCAAAATCATTTATATTGATTGATGAATTAATATTTTTATAGTTTCCCTAATTTGAGCAGTTCAAGACTTGCCAACTTTTTGTACAGTAATTTTACCATCTGAACACATGAAGAAAAAAAGAAGAGTCAATTAAGAAAAGTAACATTTAATAAAATTATAATTAAAATTATAATTAAAGATTAAATAATTAAATAAAACACATTTAATTTTAAACCCCATTAGGAAATAAACCAAAAGTCTAAGCATTTTTTTT
>NC_141022.1:49862500-49932500 GCF_052040795.2 Danio rerio | reverse complement strand
ACTTTTTTAATTTATTTTACTTTTTAGTTTATGCTATTTTACTATTTTATTTATTTTACTTTGATTTTTTTTTACTTTTTATTTAATTTTACTCATTTGTTTTTTTATTTGTTTTACTTTTAAATGTATTTAAATCTTTAATTGGTTTTATTTAGATTTTTATTTTACTTTTATTTTATTTTACTATTTTATTTTACTTTTTAATATATTTTACTTTTTACTTTATTTTACGTTTTAATTGTGTTTATTTTACTGTTTTTATGTTTTATTTTATTATATTTTAAGCACCAGACTAAATCATTTACTCCAATACTGACCCATGTTTGTTTAAACAAGGCAATTTAGTACTTCTATTTCTGCTGCACCACGCACAGCAAAGAACACAATTTTATAAGTATTTAGGTCGAGAAAGAGTCTCTGTTTGCACTACATTGCCTACGCTTAAATCAGGATGCACTTGAAGCCATAGCAAAAATGCATTTCTATCACACATTTTGATTTTTAATAAACAGACATAAAGCAGGATATAATGCGTTTACATGCAGGGCAGAATCTGTGTAAGGGAACAAAAATCAAGCTGATTAAAAATGCGCATGTAAACGCACTCACTGACTAGCTTTGCCAGAACATTAGATGCTCACGGAATGTTCCATGGCATTCCGGAATCCCCTCGACATGCTAATGAGTGTTCAGCTGCCATTAGTGCTCTGAGGTGATTTGTATTCGTTCCACCTGTACAATCAAATCTGACATTATGATGCATGCGTTACAGGAATAGACCAATAGCAGCACTTTGCTTTTTTTTTCCTTCTTCATCTCCCATCATGCTAATTTGTGCTCGTTTGAGATCAAAGCAACACCTCTGAAATGTTAAACGATGCGTAAAATGCCTCACTACAAAATATAAATTCAAACTAGGCATATCAATCGATTGAACAATCCATTTAATTATCTGATTTTATTTTATTTTATTAACTGATTAACATTTTTTCCTTACTTTATTTCGAACAAATGTAAATAGGTTTAATATTACAAATATTTTTTTTTTATATAATGATAAAAAAAAACAGAGTAGGCTGATACAATTTCAGCAGAAAAATAAAAACATAAAAAATAAAAATTAAATGACAACAAGATTGATAAAATACAGAATAATAAAATGATAGAACACTAACAAGAAAGGCTTGAATAAAAAAACATAGCATGATGAATAAAAAAAATAGATAGATAGATAGATAGATAGATAGATAGATAGATAGATAGATAGATAGATAGATAGATAGATAGATAGATAGATAGATAGATAGATAGATAGATAGATAGATAGATAGATAGATAGATAGATAGATAGATAGATAGATAGAGATCAGAATAAAAAATAGAAGGATGCGATGATAGAAACAATACTATAGGTATAGAATGAAAGATGGGTGGATGGACAAACTATGGGATAATGTATGGATCAAAAAAGGAATTGGATGGATGTATAGATGGATCAAAAGAGTGATGGATGGATGGATGGATGGATGGATGGATGGATGTATGGACGGATTGAATAAGGTATGGATGGTTGTATGGATTAATGGATCAAAAGAGGAATGGATGGATGAATGAATAACCGGATCAAAAGACGGACGGATGGATAGTTGAATGGTTGAAATAAACTCAGAAGGAATGGATGGATGGATGGATGGATGGATGATCAAAAGAGGGAAGGATGAATTGATGTATGGATGGATCAAAAGAGGCATGGATGGGTGGATAGATGGATGTATTGTGGAATCGAAAGAGGGATGGATGGATGGATGGATGGATGGATAGATGGATGGATGGACGAATCAAAAGAGGAACAGATGGATAGACGGATTAAAAAAGGGACGGATGGATGGATGGATGGATGGATGGATGGATGGATGGATAGATAGATGTATGGATGAATGAGTGCATCAAAAAAGGATGGATGGATGGACCGAAAAAGGATGGATGGATGGATCAAAAAAGGGATGGATGGATGTTTGGTTGGAGGATCAAAAGATGTATGGAATGAGGAGAATAAACTCATAAGGGATGGATGGATGGATGGATAGACAGATGTATGGATGAATGGGTGCATCAAAAAAGAATGGATGGATGAATGGATAGATGGATGGATGGGTGGATGGAGCGAACAGAATGAACTCATAAGAGATGGATGAATGGAATGAACGAACAGAATGAACTTAAAAAGGATGGATGTGGAAAGTGGATGGAAAGAGATAGCATTGGATGGATGGATGGATGGATGGATGGAATGAATGAAGAGAATCAACTCATAAGGGATGAATGGATGGAATGAATGAACAGAATAAACTTAAAAAGGATGGATGTGGAAAGTGGATGGAAAGTGATAGCATTGGAAGGATGGATTATTGGATGGATGGATGGATCAAAAAAGCATGAATGGATGGATGATTAAAAAAAGGGATAATTAAATAGCTGGCTATATTTTATATTATTCAATTATCTGCTCATTAATCATTTTGATTATTTAATAAATCAATAAAACTTTCTTATTAAAACATTGTATTCTGATATAAGCAGCCCTAATTAAATCAGACTTAAAATCACACAGCACATGCGTTTGATTCCACACTTCAACCAAGTTAAAGCACATATAAAGCAATGATCAGCGAGAGCCAGAGAGAGAGAAAAAAAAACACAAGGAAAGAATGATCAAGAGAACGAGAGATAGAAAAGCTTTAATTGGACTCTCAGTGAAGCGAGCGCATGGAGACACAAGGTCACCGCCTGCTGTGCTCCCATTGGCTCGTGCCGAGAGAATCCCACATTTCATTAACAGTTCATCTTTTAATGAGAGCTCTGAGGGACCAATCAGCATGCAGCGTTTCAACACACAAGGATCCCAACGGAAACACAGACGCGCGCCTCAACAGATGTATGCGCACATACAGTCACACATCCACAAGGAATACAGCCAGAACAGGAGACTACATGAAGCACACAAAGCAGCATCACAATGAGAGCTGGTGCACCACATATACAAAACATATCATATCAGATCATACGCATGGGATCCTCTGTATAGTCTCTAGAGTACAAGACAGAAATGCTTCTCTGAGGAGATGAGAAGAGCAGCTGTTTAAAGCTGCCTAGAAACATTTATTCTGTAAAAGGCAACTACAGCAAGTCATACTCATTTACTTACTTAATAAATTAGCTCATTGGTTTGTTTAAATACAAATTAAGCTATAAAAACATCAGTTTACATATTTGTTTATTCAAATTTCCGAATATACTACTGCTGCACATATGTTTTAGTATTAGTTTGTTATTTATTAATATAAAAATGTGTTTTGGAAAATATCTATAATAAATTTGTAAAGTATTTTTATTTTTTAATCCACTTTTTCAGTTTCACTGTCTATATTTAATGACATTTCTACATTTATTCTGGCCCACTGTTTTAAAATCAGACAGACAGACAGACAGACAGACAGATAGACAGATAGATAGATAGATAGATAGATAGATAGATAGATAGATAGATAGATAGATAGATAGATAGATAGATAGATAGATAGATAGATAGATAGATAGATAGATAGATAGATAGATATACAGAGAATGACAGAACAATAGATTGAAGAATAGATAGAATGATACAACGATAGACATAACAATAGATATAATGATAGAATGGTAGATAGCATGAAAGATGGAATGATATGTGGAAGAATAGATAGAATAATAGGGCAATAGATAGAACGATAGATTGAAAGACAGATAGAAAGATAGAACAATAGATGGAGTAATAGAACAATAGATAGAATGATAGAGGGATAGATAGAAGGATAGATAGATTGATGGATTGTGATAGAACGATCTATGAAACAATATATGGAATGAAAGAATGATAAATAGAATGACAGAATGACAAATCGAATGATATAATGATAGATAGAACAATATAATGATAGAGTGATAGAATAATAGCTGTAATTTTAAAATGATAGGTAGTACAATAGATAGAATGATAGAACAATATATGGAACAATAATTAGAATGATATATGGACAATAGATAGAATGATAGAACGATAGATAGACCGATAGAATGATAGATAGAATGCTAGAACAATAGATAGAAAAATAGATATAATGATAGAACGATAGATAGACCGATAGAATGATAATTAGAATGCTAGAACAATAAAAAAGAACAATAGATATAATGAAAGAACAATAGATAGAACAATAGAATGATAGAGTGATAGAATGATAGATGTAATGTTAAAACGATAGATAGTACAATAGATAGAATGATAGAACAATATATGGAACAATAGATAGAATGATAGAACGATATATGGAACAATAGATAGAATGATAGATAGAACAATAGATAGAATGATAGATAGAGTGATAGAATGATTGATGTAGTGTTAAAATGATAGATAGTACTATAGATAGAATGATAGAACAATATTTGGAACAATAGATAGAATGATAGAATGATAGATAGAACAATAGATAGAATGATAGAGTGATAAAATGATTGATGTAGTGTTAAAATGATAGATAGTACTATAGATAGAATGATAGAACAATATTTGGAACAATAGATAGAATGATAGAATGATAGAATGATAGATAGAACAATAGATAGAATGATAGAGTGATAAAATGATTGATGTAGTGTTAAAATGATAGATAGTACTATAGATAGAATGATAGAACAATATATGGAAATTTAGATAGAATGATAGAACGATAGATAGACTGATAGAATGATATATAGAATGATAGATAGATAGAGTGATAGAACGATAGATGTAATGTTATAATGATAGATAGTATGATAGATAGAATGATAGAACGATAAATGAAAAAATATATATAATGCTATAGAACGATATAATGATATATAGAATGATAGACATAATGATAGAGTGATAGAACTATAGATAGGACAATAGAACGACAGATGGAGTGATAGAATGATAGAACGATAGCACGCTAAAATGATAGACAGACAGACAAATAGTTAGATCTAAAGGCCACACCCAGGACTGATTACTGCCACACCTGTTCGCAATCAAAAAATCATTTACATAGACCTGTCTGACAAACTGAAGTAGACCAAAAGATCCTCAAAAATCATGCCGAGACCCAAAGAAATGGACAGCACTTTCTTCGCACCACTATATAAAGCATTTAGCTATATGTTGTTGTTGTTTTTTTTTTAGTTAAAGGTATATTCACTTCCCTTTAACTACTTTGTTCTGTATTTTGCTACAAGCTTCTGCTAATGAAGCGTTTATGTAGCTTTCCTGAACACCGCTCTACAATAATAAGAAAGAAAAGACAGAGGTGGAACGTCTTCAGATCAGGTTAATGAGCTACTACTCTCCGTTTGTGTTTTCAAAACTAAGCTGATTTTAGTTTGGCTCTGTCTGACACCAGCCGAGTGAATGCTGACCCAGCGGCGACCTCAACAAAATCAATGAGAAAGAAGCAAGAAAAAAAGCCAAACAACAAACCCAAGTCAATGAGAGAATAAAGGCGTACGGTGAGTGACCTACAGGCTGTATTCAAACTCTCAGTCGCTGGTGACCTGTGTAATGCATGTATTAAATGCTGCTGTGTCACACCTGGCCGTCCACAGGCTGTTTACTACACACAGCGTAATTGGCAGCTCATGCTTATATGCACACGAGCAGGAGAAAAAAAAAGGATCGCAGTTATGGAATAATTATAGGCATGAAGGAGCCCTAATTCCCAAGGAGCGCAGAAATGCATGCTGGGAGCTGCTGCTCGAGGATTACGGGTGAAGGCATTTAAAGAGGGGTTATTTAACATATTCATACTGGGCGTTTCAATTAAAAGAACACTACAAATACTGTAGGAGTAACAAGAAGTGGTACTCATTTAAGTTTGAAGTGTGTGAAATCAAAATGTACAATGTTTACTTTGCTAGCGCACATTGTTATTATTTTCAGTGATTAAAGAGCCTCATTTATGCGTTAAAGAAAGATCATATTTTGGTTTTGGGGGTTCACTTTTATTTTCTTATAATATGCATTTATTTTTACTTAATTATCTCAACGACTCCCATATGATTCGTTCAGCAATTCATTTTTTCCCAAACCCCTCCTTAACGTGATGCTAATCTGCGCTGATTGGGCCGATGACCCAGTCGGTTGTGATTGCTCGACTGCGTACAGCGTGAGAAAGAAATGCCCACCAACAATTTTAAAGTAGCCAGAGTGCAGAGTATATGCATGAGCCCAACACCAGAATATAGCTTTATTCTTAACCATGACACACATTCAGTTTTAATCCACACAGTGGCAAAAGCTGAACAATTTTGAAACTTGACTGCCGCATGTGTGCAGGAACAGCTGACGATGGCTATAGCAATGACAAATGGCAGAGGATCTTGAGCTCACCAGCACGAGAGATGTGGAAAGAATACTTTTAGATGTCAAGATTCGTAACCACGCCCCTCTTCCCATTAGTTTGCTATGAGGGAGTGATGCGCAAAAGAAAGCTCCGCCCCCTACTCAGTATTTTTATTTTTTATTTTTTTATCCACTTTTTCAGTTTCACTGTCTATATTTAATGACATTTCTACATTTATTCTGGCCCACTGTTTTAAAATCAGATAGATAGATGATAGATAGATAGATAGATAGATAGATAGATAGACAGACAGACAGACAGACGGACGGACGGACGGACGGACGGACGGACGGACGGACGGACGGACGGACGGACGGACAATATATGGAACAATAATTAGAATGATATAAGGACAATAGATGATAGAACGATAGATAGACCGATAGAATGATAAATATAATGCTAGAACAATAGAAAGAACAATAGATATAATGATAGAACGATAGATAGAACGATAGAAAGAATGATAGAACAATAGAGTGATAGAACAATATAAAGAACAATATATAGAATGAAATAACAATGAATATTCCAAATTAGCTGAAAGCACATCAACATACTGGAATAAATGTGTCAGCAACTTCTGGTTCACATGGACTTTAGAGGTATTTCAATAATGCATACTTGCCAACATTTGTTTATAAAATTATAGGAGAATGCAGGGTGGTGTGTGTTTGTCTAAATGACACAGTTGAGAACCGAGTTAGTAACTGTACTGTTGTGTTAGTAACCGTACTATGGATCGGTGGCCGCTGCGATCGGATACTGCACCAAAGTTGGTGACCCGGGGGTTACAGACTGTACCAAAAAGCTGAGAACTGGGGCAGAGTGAAATTACAGTAGTTTTCCGAGAGAAATAACAAAACTGGAAGGTGGCGGGAGATGGGTCTAAAATACAGCTGACTCCCGGAAAAAAACGCGAGTGTTGGCAGGTATGAAATAATGGGAAATACATTTACGGTGCCAGACTAATTGGATCATAGTATTTGGATTGGATTATAAGATTCATGGAGTATTATCTCAGATCCGATTTGCTGAATCCTACATGTGCAGAAATTACCTTTCAGAAGTGGAGAGAGAAAGAGAGAGAGAGAGAGAGAGAGGTTTATTTTTCATAACAGAGACAATCTGGACCTTGATTTGATATCATGCTGCTTGATAAACCTCTGAATGAATGGATGGATGGATGGATGAATGAAAAAGTGGAAAGAAAAAAGGCCTGAAATGACAGAAGGGAGAAGGTTAACTTCTTATCTCCTCCGCACACGCGGCTCTGCTGACAACACAAACACCACCTCACCAACTCCATGGCGCGACCTCAGATATTATCCAGATAGGAAGTGAGAAAGAAACGGTTGATGTGGATGACAGATAAAGAAAGTGAAAATCGGTCATCAGCCCGGCTCTCCTTCACCTATGCTGGTTGTTGTTGTTTTTTTTCTCGTTCTGAGGACTAACTGGATACCTCAGATGTTTTTTCCACAGGTGATGAAACACTCACTCACAAGCTTATTCTTTTTCATTCAGTTCTATTTCTCTATATTCCAAAATCCATTGAATGTGTGTTCAGGATTCTAAATAGAACTTTTATTTGATCATTTAGGACCTACATGGACCTACAATGTTTCTAAATACTTTGATATTCATTTATAAACTATATTATTAATTATATTATTTATTACACTGTAAAAGTCTAAAAAACTTGTGTTTTACTTTGGTTTACTTAATTTAGAAAGTTAATCAGGCTTCAACTTATTATTATTTTTTTAAAGTTAAACATTTTAACTTGATGTTTTAGGTCAGCCTAATTGATGCAAGTTAAAATGACTTGTAAAGTAACATTGGTTCAACTTAAACATTTAGATAAAAAACATATTTTACAGTTTGGATAATACTTCTTTATTTTATTTTAGACTTTTGACTTTATTAGATAGGAGAGTAATCAAACAGGAAGCGAAGAGGGAGAGAGGGAGAGGGGCTAGAGTCAGGAAAGTCCTGGAGCCAGGATTCATACTCGGGAAGCCCTGAAGTGCTACTGCCCCATATGTCAGCACTCTAACCACTAGGCTACAGCCTGGTGTTGCCTAGTTGCCAGTGCTGGGGTCAAAAACCCAACCATTGGCTTTAAAAGTGTAATTGAAATGTAATCTAAAAGACAACCCATCATTGGGTTTGTCAATATCTGACTTAGTATTGGCAACGACTAACCAGCGTTTTTTTAAATACAAGTCAGCTAACTCATATTAGATTATATAGATATAATTGGATATATTAGAGATTAGACATAAGTCACGTATTGTTTGTGCAATTTGATGTACTTGGAAAATTATTTATAGCAGATTGCCTGTTGGTGAAGCACAATAAAGTGTAAAGGTACGTAAAGTCAAGAGAATTTCTAAAAAGGGGCCGTCAAAAAACTAAAAATTTAATTAAATTAAATTAAATATATAAAATATATGTATAATTAAAATACAATATAAAACAAAATATGAAACAAAATAAAATATAAAATACAATAAAATAAAAACAAAATAAAATAAAATAAAACTGCACCAACATTGCACCAAACAATCTAAACTTAATAACTTACATTAAAACCTTCTTTTTCTATTTTTTTTTTTTCCAAAACCTAATTTAGAAAACGAAACTTCATATGCAATGGATAGTTTCATATTAAAAGCAATTTTTTAAAAAGTTTGTGTATATATTATATTATCTTATCAAATGTGTTTGTAGCTTATTTCTTATTTTTAAATGTGATGTATTGGCTATTGTATCTTTTAAGGTAATATTTTGTTGCTGTTAACTTTGAAGGTTTGCTTTTTAATTTTTTTGGACTGGAAACAGACTTATTTTTTATCTTTGCTGTTAGTGCTGTTATGACTCCAGTTAATCTACTTTTAGCCTGCTGGTAGACTCAGACCACCTGTTCCAGAAATGCCTGTATGGAGATAATGACAAGCATCGAGCTGTGAAGCATTAAAGCCCAAACCTCCAGCATGAGGGGCGTGAGGTCATTTCGACGTTTACAGGTACTGCTCTGACATTTCAGATCTGAGAGGCAATGAAAATCACAGTTAACATTGTCAAATAAACCTCACCATAATTCTCACTTCTCATATCGACCCCAAACATTTACTTGATTTGATTAACTTTGATTCGATTTGCCTGCCAGATGCTAGAAATAAAAGACAAGTGTTGCATTTAGGAGGAGAAAAAAAGTCAAACCATTAGCGCGAGATGGTGTTTTATTACCAACCGAATCGAAAATGTCAGAGTGTGTGTGTGTGTTTCTTTTTCCCCCTCACTACCTTGAAAGTTTGTAGCTGGATTACCTTCTGTTTTTTAACAAGACTGACTTTACTTTATTAGAGTGATTATGAATTGAGACATTAAAATTTATCTGATTCTTTGACATTTAAAAGGTAATTGCACTATAAAAACATACTGTACTATACGTTTCAGAACCCCAAAGTTTTCATTCCACCAACTGTGTCACTGTTAGGTGTAGGGTTGGGCGATATAAAATCTGAAAAGCACAGCTCTGTGATCAGTAGTAAACTTCCTCTAAAACCAAGATGGGACTCTTGCAAAGAAACTCTAAATGTGCCAAAGAAGGAACCGAGGAGATTTCTATCTGCTTGATGTCGTGATGTAAGGCAGTGATTCCCAAAGTGAGTGCCTTATTTTATCCATATCCTACTGAAGAACAAAATAGTTAATAGTAACACTGTTAACATGTTAATAATAAACATAAAAAAACAACATGCAAATAAAAAGCCGTCAGCTTTTTAGATTTTTTATTTAACTTTTTTTTTTTTTTTTTTTTCAGCCCTGGGGTGATTACGTTATATTAAAGACATAGCAATAGCGTTAGATGCAGCACATTAGTTTTATGGCACCAGGTTAAATTGTCTGACACCTTTACGGCACTCACGTACATTAAAAATAAATGCAGGCCACAACTGAACATGGAGGAGGGTCTCCGAGTGGCGTTCTTTAAAGTTAACCTCAGAGAATATTGGGGGTTGCGAGTCACTGGCATTGTTATTTTGGGGGTTGCGGGCTGAAAAGTTTGGGAACACCTGATGTAAGGAATACTGCTTCTGGCTACCAAGCCGGTACTGATTTGAATTGGAAAAAAAAATAAAAAATTGTTCGTATGATTACTTTTTAGTCATATTACCCATTAAAGTGAATTTTTTCAAAATCGTGTGCACACAAAAGTCTCTGAAATTGCTCCATCACAGAAACCAATATTTTAACAATTCTTTATAAAAATGAATCACTTTCTGGCCATGTGATTTTAAGCATGGATATACAGCGGTGAAAATAAGTATTGAACATGTTACAGTTTTTCTCAGAAAAATATTTCTAAATTTCTTTAAAATTCCCCTGAATGTTGATAACAACCAAAGAAATCCATAAATGCAAAGAAAACAAATCTAATTAGTTTACAAATAAAGTTATGTGTAATAAAATGAAATGACGCAGGACAAAAAAAAAGTATTGAACACATGTAGAAAGGCAGTGAAGGCCCAGACTGCAGCCTAAATCTCTCAGTAGTTTTTAAGCAACCCTCTGCCCTTTGCCATTGTAAATTAATATTCTGCTTTAGTCCAACATATATATTATCAGGATGTTGAAGATGAAACCAGGGTGGACATTTCAGCAAGACAATGATCCAAAACACAGCCAAGGAAACTCTCAAATGCTTTCAGAGAAATAAAATCAAGCTGTAGAATGGCCCAGCCAATCACCTGACTCGAATTCAATAGAAAATACAAAATAAATACAAAATAAAGATCAGATTTGATGGTGAGACCCACAGAAACCATCACGATTTTTACACTCTGTTAAAGTCTGTGAAAACTCACACCGGAGCAACTCATGTGACTTCATTCTCCATATGAGGCATTTTTAAGCTGTCGTCACCAAAAAAAACATTTTATATTAAGCATTAAATACATTTCAGTAGTTCAGTACTTTCTACTTGTTATTTATTTATAACACATTACACATTTTCAGATTTTTTTTTCTTTTATTATATTTTATGTTCGTATTGTCTGAGTTTTTTCCAAAATCTGGTTTAATTTCATATCAACAGCTCCTTTAGAAATATTATTTCCAGGAAAAAAACATGATGTATCCAATATATAGTTGAAATCAGAATTATTAGCCCCCCTTTGAATTTGTATTCTTTTTTAAATATTTCCAAAATGGTGTTTAATATAGCAAGGACATTTTCACAGTATGTCAGATATTTTTTTTTTCTTTTGGAGAAAGTCTTTTGTTTTATTTTGGCTAGAATAAAAGCATTTTTTTTTTACATTTTAAGTTCACAATTATTAGCCTCTTTAAGCTATTTTTTTACAGTCTAAAGAACAAACCATCGTTATACAATAACTTGCCTAATTACCCTAAAAAGGGTAATAAACCTAATTAATCTAGTTAAGCCTTTAAATGTTACTTTAAGCTGTATAGAAGTGTTATCATGACAAAGATAAAATAAATCAGTTGTTAGAAATGAGTTATTAAAACTATTATGTTTAGAAATGTGTTGAAAAAAATCTTCTCACTTCAACTGTATATATTGCTATCATGATTTTCAAAAGTATTACAGTTTTTTGTAAATGCTTATTATTTTCATTTGTTAAGCCTGCCTGTATATTTTAAGTGCTTTGTATCAGAAGCTGTGGGATGTCAGACATGATAAGCCAATAATAGTTACCAAATAAACAAAAGATTCACAGCTTTTATTGATTCAATAAATGAAATAATCTCACACACTTGGAAAACAAGTTCTGAATAAAGTTATGAAGTGAGCTAGGATTAAAAATGTTATTATAAGTGGTTGCGAACAATCTATATGGGCTGAATTTAAACAAAGAAATTAAGTTGAACATTACTAAATTGAATTTGCTTGTTTAAATTCAGCAAATATGAATTGTTTGCAACCACTTACTTTAAGAAATTTGAGTAAATCCAATGAATTATTATTTTTTCAGTGTAGGGTTAGCCTAGCTAATACTCAGACAAGAGAGCTTCTGCGCAAATCAAGTGTTGAAAGCTTTTGGTCAATCTCACTAGTACCCATACCCTTATGCACTTTAAAAAGCTTGCAAACTACTTTGGCTTTCAGTCCTACAGTAGAACCATGACCCCATTTAATCCCAAATTGTTTTGGATTGAGCGAAAAGAGCTAAGATTCTGCTGTCTGTTGGCCTGAAGCCACTGCAATGCCAGAGATCTTGATGCAATAAGATCATTAAAACTCAGTAAAAGGCCTTGACTGGAGCAGTGAGGGAATCCATTTAAACGCACAACATCCCATTGTGCTTTCCTTTAACAACGGGCAAGAAACCAATCTGAGGATGTGCGAACACACTTGCGCAATGGTGTTAAATATTCACTGTTTTATAGCAAGTCTTTCCTCACAGCTGAGACTCGCTGTTCGCGTCCAGCACACACACAGACAGACTTGTGGATAATATAATTCGAAATTAATTCAAAAATGCTTTTGGAGCAGGACTACCAGTCTTGCTGAATAATGGAAGACGGATGTGGAAGGAAAAAAAAGTGTCAGAAGTCCTCGAAAAGCCTGTTTGGAATCTGTCATTATGATTGTAAGCGCAGCTAGTGACTCAGAAATTACATACTTCACTTTAAAAGTGCAGGTTTCAGTGATCGATCCATTAAGTGTCACTATTTTCAGTCTTTAAGTCTCCGCCACCTCTAACTTCACAGGTCCACCTCTCCACTGGAGCGCCTTGAGCTTTAAGCTTCCCCGTAGCGCATTTAACAGCTGAATAAAACATGAGCCATTACGCTTTAAAGTCTCCCATTATGATCTGACTCGTTTTAATAAGAAGCGAAACAAGTTTGAAGGAACTCAGCCAAAAAGAAAGGAACAAACCCAAATTATTTGTGCTTTAGTTCAACTACAAGGAAACAAAAATGCATGAAGAGGACAGAAGAAACAAATAGTGATTTGGAAAACTCTGAACAAAGCATTTGGAGCAGAGTTAACAAGCCTTTTCTTCTCAGCTAATAAACATGTGGAGCTCATATGTTCTGGCCCATTACAAAGAACCGCACGGCCCATTGGGTTCTGAGGATGAGGCTCTTTGTGCAGCAGGACCGAATGAGGCGTATGAGCTGCCTGACTCTAAAACACAGTCAGAAACGCTGCTTTCCAGACAGAAACCATATTTGCACTGCATCGTGGGCATAATAGATATTTACATGCTTCACTATAATAAAAAAGTAGCTTTGTTCTGTCCTCACTTTACCTCCTTAGGAATATAAAAGAAGCGAAAAATAAACTAATACAATTAAACCACACTGGTAGTAGTTTTCGTATAGATTATATATTTCGTACATATACAAACATATGTACTGCAAGACCACACTGCTATAACTATACAAACAAACAAACAAATAAAAACATAGACTTCTTTTTTATATCAAGCAACAGTTATGCTCCAAATTACCTGTTTTTCTGACTCTCTCTCTCTCTCTCTGTCTAGAGATAAAACAAATGATAGAGCGAACAATGGACGAATGAATGGATGGATGGATTGATAAACTTTTTTAAACTATGTGACAGTTATTCCCAGAGATGGGTTGCGGCTGGAAGTGCATCCGCTGCGTAAAAACTTGCTGGATAAGTTGGCGGTTCATTCCGCTGTGGCGACCCGGGATTAATAAAGGGACTAAGCCGACAAGTAAATTAATGAATGAAAGTGACAGTTATGCTCCAAATTACTTGTTTTTCTGACTCTCTAGAGATAGAACAAACGATAGAATGAACAATTGAACAGACAATAGAACAGACAATATAACGAATGAAAGAACAAATGGACGGACAATTAAATTAACAATAGAATGAACGGAGAGAAGGACGAACTAACAAAAGAAGGGATGAATGGATGAACTAACGATAGAATGAACGGACGGATAAAGTAACTATAGAATGAACAGATGAACTAATAAAAGAACGAATAGGCGGACGGATTAACTAACAATAGAATGGACAGAAAATTAAAAATATAGGTTTTCTGACTCTCTTTCTCTCTAGAGATGGAACAAACGATAGAATGAACAATAGAACAGACAATATAACGAATGATAGAACAGATGGACGGACAATTAAATTAACGATAGAATGAACGGAGAAACGGACAAACTAACAAAAGAACGGATGAACTAACGATAGAATGAATGGACGGATAAAGTAACGATAGAACGAACAGATAGACGGATGAACTAATGAAAGAATGAACAGACGGACGAATGAACTAACAGTAGAACGGACAGAAAATTAACAATAAAATGGATGGATGAATGAATTAACAATAGAACAGACAGATAGACAGACGATCTAATGATAGAACGGATGGATGGATGAACTGACGACAGATTGGATGGATAAACTAACTATAGAATGCACAGTCAGACAGATGAACTAACAATAGTACGAACGGACAGACGGATGAACTAACAATATAATGGACGGAGGGACAGATGAACTAACGATAGAATGGATGGACGGACGGATTAACTAACAATAGAATGGACGGATGAACTAACAATAAAACAGACGGACGAATTAACAATAGAACGGATGGACAGACAGATGACCTAGCGATAGAACAGATGGATAGATAGATGAACTAACGACAAAACAGATGAACAGACGGAGGAACTAACAATAAAACAGATGGACGAACGAACGGATAAACTAATGATAGAATGGACGGACAGATGGATGAACTAATGATAGAACTGACAGATGAACTAACAATAAAACAGACAAACTAACGATAGAATGGATGGATGAACTAACAATAAAATGGACAGATGAATTAATTAGCGATAGAATGGACGGACAGATGAACTACTGATAGAACGGATGGACGGATGAACTAACAATAGAACGGACAGATAAACTAATGATAGAACGGACGGACAGATGAACTAACAATAGAACTGATAAGACGGGGAAATTAACAATAGAACGGACAGATGAACTAACAACAAAAAAGATGAATGGATGAACTAATGATAAAACGGACAGACGGAGGGGCTTACGAATGAATGAACAAACAAACTATGGATCGTTGGATGTTTGGATGGAAAAGAAGGAACGAAAAAACGAGCAAACAAACGAAACATCAATAGACTGCTGAGAATAAGTGTTCAAATCACGCTTAAGCATCATGTCATATTACTCGGCTCTTACTGTGATTTCTTGAGTCAATGGACACCAAAGAACTTCATTAAACTCATCTGTTTATGCATAAGAACTCATTAAGTCACAACCTCTCCAAATATGGTCAATCCCAAGCTTTTCATTCTAATAACTGTGGTTCTAAATGAGCATTTAAGACCCTTTCTGAATAATTGTTTTCCTTCGCTTAGCCACCAAGTCTACAATGTATATAGCAGAGAAAACTTTCACTAATTGAATTGATGCACTCTATGGCACCTTTAATGTGTAAGTTCACCATGGGGACACTTCGAGGCCAGACCAGCTGTCAATCAGGTACCACAAAGCCTCCTCATTGTCTCCTCAAATCTATGTCTTAGCGATTTAGCATCCAAACCTTTCATTTGAGCCTCAGGTCTCAAGCAAAGTCCGTTATTCCTCTGCTACTCTACAGTACACAACCTTTGTCTTAGACTGCGAATTTATAAAACAAGTGCCTTTGAAATGAGCTGTTCTAAATTCCCATCTCTTTTCTGCAGCTAAATAAGGCTGTTCATTGCAGGGGTGTGTAGTAATTCCTCAGACAATCTCTGCGCTGAGAGCCAACAGAATGGATCTTACATTTCCCTCGACTGCACTTCTCACTTTCTCTCACCGCGAAGCATCTCTTTCTGCCTCTATTTTACTCTGAGGTCAATGCCCTGGAAAAGCGCGACACATCAACGCTGGAGTGGTGCTGTAATATATCAGCCTTTCGTTTCATTCTTTCTGGCTCATTGGTCACAAACAGCACATACATGCACCT
Organism: Danio rerio; assembly: GCF_052040795.2. Classification (NCBI taxonomy): domain Eukaryota; kingdom Metazoa; phylum Chordata; class Actinopteri; order Cypriniformes; family Danionidae; genus Danio; species Danio rerio. The sequence continues at coordinate 49,916,023 of NC_141022.1, read as the reverse complement.
TTAACTCGCTCCGTCAGCGCGGGGACAGATAAACACACCGGCGACGCTCAAGAAGCCTTCGCTTTTAATCAAAGCGCAGTGTAAATGTGTTCAGGGTCATCACACCTGCCGGAAGCTCTGCGTGACGGTGGTTGTAAGGATGTGAAATAAGGTAATCGTATTTGTGTGTCTGAGAGTGGGTGGCGTCAGAAAACAACGCTGTTAAAAGATAGAGACACTAACAGTACCATGATGTTTGTAAGAATGATAACAATAATAAACACTACCAAGCTGCAACTTTGAAATCCATACACATTCATTCTTTCATTATTTTTCCTTCGGCTTAGTCTCACCACAGCATAATGAACCGCCAACTATTCCAGCATATGTTTTACACAGCAGATGCCCTTCACAGTATTGGGAAACACTCATACACTCTCACATTTGCGCACACACACTCATATGATTTAAACACATTTGTTTATTGTTAGTTCATATTAGCTCAGGTATTTTGAATAATATTAACAGAAACAAATTTTGACTTTAAAGGGCACCTAGTTTACCCCTTTTTAAGACTTAACACGTATATTGTGTCTCAAGAATGTGTCTGTAAAGTTTCAGCTCAAAACACCAATCAGATTATTTATTATACCTTTTTCTGCTCTGAACACAATGTAGCTGTTTTTGTTGCCTGTGCCTTTAATGATAGTTCTCCCAACCAACTGTTCCCTCGTGCCTGTCAGTGTGTGCCTCAGTCTCGGGCTGCATGAGATAAACAGCACAGTGACAGACACAAAGGAAGCAGATCTCACGTATCAGTTAGGAGAAATAATACAGTAAGAAGTTTACCAATGATTATTTGATGTATTTGTCATGGAGTTAATTCAAGCCTTTCGATGAGTCACATACAATGTCCTTATAAATTTCATGCATACACAAAGACACACACACACACACACACACACACACACACACACACACACACACACACACACACACACACACACACACACACACACACACACACACACACACATGACAAATGTGACACGATACACATTACTATCCACTGTTGTATGGATATCCGTTATGATAATATACAAAATAAACCTGATTTAACGTCCACAAACTGGGATTGAAGCGTCTTCTTTTATAATTGTACTAGGAGTGTCAAGATTAACTGTTTCTTCGGTGCACCATGATGCAGATGTGGACAATTCAATATCGGTTTATTAATAGATCATAACCGGTTATTTTGTACTGATGTCATTTATCTAACCCCAATATAAGCTTGAAATATTTTTTATTTTAATTTTTGAGGCCTGTGATTTAGATTGCCCATTCGGGAACAAGAAATTATAGAGTTGAAGCACTTTGAATTACTATTGTGTATGAAATGTACTATATATATATATATATATATATATATATATATATATATATATATATATATATATATATATATATATATATATATATATATATAAACTTGCCTTGCCTTGAATAATCATTGTGTTTACTTATTCAACAAAGACTCTGTGTGGTCTTATTTTGCATTTGATTTTGGAATTTATGTACTGTTAAACTCGACTTAAAACTATAAAGTGTTGCTTATTTCATTTGTATCATTGTTCTGTTGTTTTTATCCATATTTTAATGAGTTTATTTGGATTATTTTTGGATTATTTCATATAAAGCACTCGCCTACAAAATCCCAGTCAAAGTCAAACTCCCAATCAATTCTTTCCAAATAGAGTGACTTAAGTCATCTTGTGTATATCCACATCGCAATATAAAAATCGCAGAAAAATTATATGTAGGCATATAGGTAATGCTGTGAAAGTCAATGTATGATTATTTACCTTATAAATAAGATTTTTAATATACAAACTTTACTATAGCATATTTACAGTTCATTTACTGTAAAAATCGCAGCCACTTTTAAACAGTGCATTAAAGATTCTTATAATTAACCGAAAATGGGATATAAATTTTCTAACTAAATAACCTTATGCCATCTTTGGACAGATAATGTTCCTATTATTAAAAAAAAAACACTGATTAAATGGTACTATACTTTAACTTTACTCAGTTATTAAATTCAACTAACAATCAACTGTTCCCCAATTCTGTTACTTTTGTTTTAAAATACCATCTGTTGTATTACATGCAATAAAAATGGCTAAAAGCATGATATATTTCAGCTGCAGATAGTTTAGTATCCAACCAAAACAAACAAACAAAAAATAAAATGCTTCCTAAGTCACGATTAAAAACATCATAACCACCTTTCCATGACTTAAAGTACTTCTCTGTACAATAGCAACAACTGATATACTCTTTGTGGGGTGAAAAAAGTTCAATTATCTCACCAGGCCTCGAATGCGACTCTCACTGACTCAGATCTGCTGGTTTGCCCTTCACAGTCCAAAACAAGTCCTGCAAACTCTGTCCTCCTACTCAAAGTGCCCTCGGCTGGCCGTTGAAGACAGGTGTGCTGTAAACATGGCAGAACGTGGTAGCGAGGGCATCAAACTGACCCGCAGGGTGAGGACAAACGAAACGTTCACCCACATAGCTAAGGCTAACATGCTAACACCAGCTCCCACGCTTCCTCCGAGGTGTCAACACATTCAAACCAGAACTCGAGTATACTGAAGAGAGCACCTGACTTTTCAAACACAGAACATAAGGTTAGCAAATCACAAAAACAAATACTGATACTGCCACAATCTTCTCACATGATAATGTGTATGGAGTGAATGCTAATGCTAATTCATTAACAATTAATGTTGACGTTTGTATAACAGAACATTAGGTTGTACATTAGGTAATTCTACAAGAGCCTCGACTAGTTAACTTGTTGTTTTAAAGCGAATAGTTGACTTGACTTTAAAAAGGCGAGTAGCCCATCGCCTTAAAAGTAAAAGAAACTGTAAAGGTAAAAGAAGTATGTCCATAATTATAAATGTTGTACTTATAAATTATACAAAATATACTATATTTTATATAAGACAGAAATAATGGTAGATAAAATAACAGAGTAATAAAAATATTAATATTATATAAAAATATAACCATTTTAAATGCTAAAATGATAGACGAAAGGTTAGACAATGCAATACTAGCTTGAATTGGATCTCTATTGAATGATAGTATTGATCACAGGTTTCAAAGCCAGTTCCTGGAGGGCCACAGCTCTGCACAATGTAGTTTCAGCCCTGCTTCAACACACTTACCTATAGGTAGGCCCACACAGAATCTGCGCGTGTAAAATTCCACAGTTTTTTGCAGATTTTCCACAGAATTTCGCAGATTTCTGCAGATTTTTAGCCTATCATTAATTGTTTATTTACTTGAGTAAATGTGTAAATCTGAATTAATTCAGTTTTTATTCAGTAATTTATTACTTTTTATTTATTACATTAAGGTTTTAGTTATGATACTCCGCTGGATACTCCCAAAATAATTCCGCATTTCCTCAGACTTTTACCAAAATTCTGCGCAGAAATAGCAAAAAACATCTGCAGATTCCGTCTGGCCCTACCTACAGGTTTTAGACAAGCCTGTAGAACTTGTGTGTTTAATTAGAGTTGAAACTTAACTGTGTAGAGCTGTGACCCTCCAGGAACTGGCTTTGACACCTGTGGGATGGATGGATATATAGGATGATAGGATGGATGGATGTATTGGATGATAGGATGGATGGATGTAATGAATGATAGGATGAATGTATCTTTTGGATGATAGGATGAATGGATGTATTGGATGATAGGATGAACGAATATATAGGATAGATGGATCTATCAGATGAATGGATCTTTAAATAGGATGATAGGATGAATGGATGTATTGGATGATAGATTGGATGGAAGTATTGGACGATGGAAAGGATGGATCTATTGGATAATAGAATAAATGGATGTAATGAATGATAGGATGAATGTATCTTTTGGATGATAGGATGAACGGATGTATTGGGTGATAGGATGAATGAATCTATAGGATAAATGGATCCATAAGATGCATGGATCTATATATAGGATGATAGGATGGATGTATGTAATGGATGATAGGATGGATGTATCTGTTGGATGATAGGATGAATGGATGTATTGGATGATAGGATGCATAGATGTATTGGATGATAGGATGGATGTATCTGTTGGATGATAGGATGAATGGATGTATTGGATGATAGGATGCATAGATGTAATGGATGATAGGATGGATGTTTCTGTTGGATGATAGGATGCATGGATGTATTGGATGATAGGATGAATGTATCTGTTGGATGATAGGATGAATGGATATAATGGATGATAGGATGGATGTATCTGTTGGATAATAGTATGCATGGATGTATTGAATGATGGGATGCATAGATATAATGGATGATAGGATGGATGTATCTGTTGGATAATAGTATGCATGGATGTATTGAATGATGGGATGCATAGATGTAATGGATGATAGGATGGATGTATCTGTTGGATGATAGGATGCATGGATGTATTGGATGATAGGATGGATGTATCTGTTGGATGATAGGATGAATGGATGTATTGGATGATAGGATGCATAGATGTAATGGATGATAGGATGGATGTATCTGTTGGATGATAGGATGCATGGATGTATTGGATGATAGGATGAATGTATCTGTTGGATGATAGGATGAATGGATGTAATGGATGATAGGATGGATGTATCTGTTGGATAATAGGATGCATGGATGTATTAAATGATAGGATGCATGTATCTGTTGGATGATAGGATGAATGGTTGTATTGGATGATAGGATGGATGTATCTGTTGGATGATAGGATGAATGGATGTATTGGATGATAGGATGCATAGATGTAATGGATGATAGGATGGATGTATCTGTTGGATGATAGGATGCATGGATGTATTGGATGATAGGATGAATGTATCTGTTGGATGATAGGATGAATGGATGTAATGGATGATAGGATGGATGTATCTGTTGGATAATAGGATGCATGGATGTATTAAATGATAGGATGCATGTATCTGTTGGATGATAGGATGAATGGTTGTATTGGATGATAGGATGGATAGATCTAATGACTAATAGGACGGATGGATCTATTGAATGGAGGGATGACAAAAATAGACATTAGCAACAGAAAGACTGACAGAATAACAGAAGAATATAAATGATTTGAATGAATATAATGATACAATGAAAATGATACAACAATCAATAGTGATAGACAGAATGTTAGAACAGCAGAAAAGGCAAGAATAATTGAATGAGGATAAAAGGTTCACATTGATGTATCATTAGAAAAATAAAAGTGACGAATAGAATGACGAAACAATAGAATGATGAACAGAACAACATATAGAACAATGTATTGAATGACTGAATGGTAGATAAAACAACAAAACAGGATAGATAAATAGAAAAGAGCATCTTGCATCATTTAGTCATCTTCCGCAGTTGAGCATGTGACTATATTGGTAAGCACTGAGTTTTAAATGAAGCATATTGAGAGTGATAATCAATGTAGACCAGAGGTCGTCCTCTCCTCAGCGGTGTGACGGCGCAGAACCGCGTGCAGGTATTTTGACAGCTCACGTTGCTGAAGCGGAGAAGGTTTATCAGGTGTGAGATCTCCCCGAGACGCCTCTCCTCTTACCATAATTGACTCTGACAAGCCTGTGCCAGCTCACGCTAAACCATAGTAAAAAAAATCCATCATTTTTTCCTCCTATTCTGTGGGTGTTAACATTTTCTGCGATTGCCATCCCACTGCTGAAAGCAGTACAGTTGTAACGGGAAAATGGGGCCCCTGCAGGTTAATTCTTAGCAAATTTGCAACTGAACTCTCGGGGCTGTAATCCCACATCCTGCAACATGGCTGAGTTTACAGCAAACATGCTAATCTCCCGAACAGTAATCCTCAGACATCCTCTCTGAGGAATTGTCCTGCCAGAGCTGTTCATCTACAGGGATGTTCAACTTAAAAAGTACCCCTGTCATCATTTACTCATGCCAATGTCATTTTATTCTTCTGTGTCAGCTGAGTGACATATTTTATATCACATGTTTATATCACCCCAATATGACGGTCTATACACTACACCTATATTCACACGTCTGTAAAACAGCTTGAAAAGTAGATTTTTCTCCATAGGTGCCCTTTAAAGCCCTAAGAGGAGATAGAATTGGTCTAAAATGATTGTTAGCGGTTGCTAGGTGGTTACTAGAGGTTTCTGAGTTGTTGCTAGGCGGTTGATAAGGTGTTGCTAGGTGGTTGGTAGGGTGTTCTGAGTGGTTGCTAGGTGGTTGCTAAGGTGTTACTGGGCGGTTGTTAAGGGGTTCTGAGGGGTTTCAAGGAGGTTACTAGGTGGGTGCTCAGTTGATCTAGGTTATTGCTATGGTGTTCCTGGGTGGTTTCTAGGGTGATTTTAGTGATTGCTAGGTGGTTACTAATGCGTTGCTAGGTGGTTGCTAAAGTGTTGCTAGGCGGTTGATAAGGTTTTGCTTGGCGGTTTCTAAAGTGTTCTGAGAGGTTGCTAGGCAGTTGCTAAGGCATTGCTAGGTGGTTGCTAAGGTGTTGCTAGGTGGTTGCTTAGGTGTTCTAGGTTGTTGCAAAGGTGTTTGCTAAGGTGTTGCTAGGCAGTTGATAAGGTTTTGCTTGGCCGTTGCTAAAGTGTTCTGAGTGATTGCTAGGCAGTTGATAAGGTTTTGCTTGGTGGTTACTAATGTGTTGCTAGCTGGTTGAAAGGTGGTTGCTTACGTGTTCTAGTTTGTTACAAAGATGTTGCTAGGTGGTTGCTAGTGTGTTCTGAGTGGTTGCTAAAGTGTTGCTAAATGGTTGCTAGGCAGTTGCTTAGGTGTTCTAGCTTATTATTAAGGTGTTTCTATGAGGTTACTAGGGTGTTCTGAGTGGTTGCTAGGCAGTTGCTAAGCCATTGCTAAGTGGTTGCCAAGACGTTGCTAGTTGGTTGCTAAGGTGTTGCTAGGCTGTTGCTAAGTTATAGTTGGTTGCTAAGTATTTTGTTAGTTTGTTTCTAGTACGGATTGATAAGTTGTCAGTATGGATTGGTATGTTGTTAGAATCCCCAATGTTAAGTCAATGGAAGTTTTTTTTATAATAGAAGTCTAAGGGGCAGTTGCTAGGGTGCCGGAGGTGGTTGCTAGGGTGTGGCTAGCAAGTTGAAAGGTCATCAGTGATTGGCAGATTGGTAGTCTGAGTTAATTTAGCCCAAAATTAAGTCTGAATGACAGTATTTCAAAAAGTTATGAGGTCAGAGAGTTTGGTCCAATGTTAAGTCAAAGGGAATTTTCTGAAATTTCCGGGTCAGTTTTCGGGAAAACCATAAGTCGGATCAGTTGAAAAAGATAATTCAGTATAGATTGGTGGTTGTAGTATTAACAGTTTAGGAGGAGATGCGTTCTTAAAATAGTCTAAGAGGAAGAAGAAGAAGAAGTTTATGTAGTATAAGAGTATGTTGGCTTTCTCAAGCCAGCATAATAATATCTTTAAGTAGGATAACGCTGACTACTGATTTCACCTATTGCGGGTTATTTTTAGAACATAACTTCTGCGATTAACGAGGGAGCCCTGTACCTAAATTGTAAAGCTGAAGATTTCCATACATGCATCACACTTGCTAATTGCTGTCTGTGGCATGCAGTTTAGCACGCTGGTAATTGAAATTTGTGCGCTGGCGTGCTCTGTCTGATTTAACGGATTACAGTCCATTGGTGTGCCAGTCCCTCTGCTGTTTCTGCCCAGTGAAAAATGCCTTTCGTTTTGACTGTTTAATCAGATTTTGCCTAATCTGTTCCATAGCAAATGAAAGCGTCTAGCAGTGAAGCGGGTTGCTTTTGTTGCAGACCCAAACGCTTTTGCCCCAGAATTCCCCTCGGTGTCATCAAGGCAAACAGATATGGACCATCTCCGAAACAGATTTCCAGCTCTGCGGTGAGCCGGACACTGCCAAGACCACGTCACGCTAAGCCAGAGAGTTATCACCTCCAAACATCCCAGCACATTCATCAGGACGCGCTTATCACAAATCTGCTTCCCTCTCTCTCTCGACACAAACTGCATATATCTCTTCAACTGGTCTATTCTGCTTAGGATAATGTAATAAATTTGAATCTTAATAGCCAAAATAATGTGCTATACGATAATGAATTATTTCCAATTTAAATGTTGCCTGAAGCATGTTTTATGTTGTAATAAGATGGTGCTAATATTTGAATCACGGTTGTGCTCCGTTGAGAGATGAATAGGGGATGCCTTTTAAATTGACTGGATTTGAAAGGAGATTTAATTAGGTAGCAAACAGGATGCTGAGTTTTAATTTGAATTTGCATATGGCTCAAAGACTAAACGTGCTTTTGGTGTTGGCATCAAATGAAGTTTAGAAAAGAGATTGTATAGGTGAAGAAAGCATGTTAATTTTGAGTAAAACGTCTGTTATGAACTGTTATGATGTATATCATAATAAATAATTTTATTTAAAATGATTAAAATGATTAAAATGATTATTTTTGTTCTGATAAATGGGTTAAAGATTCTAATGTTTAGACAAATAATGACAATTTTTATGTATTTACAATATACAGTGGGGAAATACGCATTCAACAACTCGCCATTTATCTCAGAAAACATTAAAATGTTCTTAAAAATGTTCACCAGATGTTGATAACTACTAAAAAAGTCCATAAATACAAAGAAAGCAAAAACAATTAGCCTACAAATTCACTTATAGATAATAAAATTAAATGAAGTAGGGAAAATGTAGAGAACACATGAAGAAAGGGAGCTGTAGAAAGGCAGCAAATGCCCAGACAGCAGCTGAAATCTCTCAGTAGTTACACAGCAACCCTGTGCCATTCGTCATTGTAAATGAATATTAGCTGCTTTAGTTCAAGATCTACATTAGCAGGATGATGAAGATGAAACCAGGGTGCACATTTTTGTGGGATAATAACCCAAAACACAGCCAAAGAAACTCTGTAGAATGGCCTAGCCAATTACCTGACCTGAATCCAATAGAAAAAAAACAAAACAAAATAAAAATCACATTTGATTGACGAGGTCCACAGAACCATCAAGATTGTATTATCCATATGAGAGGGGTCTTTAAGCTGTCATCACCAAAACAGCATTTTATATAAAGTATTAAGTTTCAGAAGTTCAGCACTTTCTCCTTGTGTCATTCCATTGCTATTACACATAACATTTTTTTTTCAGTTTATTTTTGTTTTGTTTGATGTTAGTATTGTTTGGGTTTGTATGAAAATCCTGTTCAATTTTATATTAACAGCTACTTTAGGAATATTATTCCCAGGGGAAATAAAAAAAAACGTGTTCAATACTTTTTCACTAACTGTATTTAATTAAAAAAAAACAATTTGTAAAAATAGTGTGAAAACAGGATTTCTGAAAATAGATTTTAGTCATTTATTTCCTTTTTTTGCAATTACTATTCAACGCAGAGTATAAACATGGTATCTTTTTTTGGAAATCATTATGTTTTGTTTGCACACACACACACACACACACACGCACGCACGCACGCACGCACGCCCACACGCACGCACACACGCATGCACACACACACACACACACACACACACACACACACACACACACACACACACACACACACACACACACACACACACACACACACACACACACACACACACACACACACACACACACACACACACACAAATCAACAAACAAACTTAAGCGAAATAAAGTTTTTAGTCAAAATAATAATGATAAGAATAATAATTAGCTGATTCTACTTATTTTTTATCTTATCTTATTATCTATTATATAATAACCCAATATTATTATTGGGTTATTATCTCACATTGCTTCAAATGTTGGTGTCACAATCACCCTTGCCCGAGGGTTTGCAGATCACTGGACAACTACACACATGCCACCACATGAGCTACAACTACCAGATTGTTTTGCGCAAACTATAGTAGAAGTTGTTTTTCATGCAAACACTCGCTGGTAATTGTGACAGTAGGCTTAACAAAATTTTGAAAACATTTTAACAGCTTTAATATATACAGTTACAGTCAAAACTATTTAAAAATATTAATAATTTGCAAACGATGTTTAACAGAGCCAGAAACAGTTCACAGAGTTGTCTATAATATGTTTTCTTCCGGAAAAAGTCTTATTTGTTTAATTTCGGCTAGAATAAAAGCAGCTTCTGTTTTTAAAAAAAACATTTTAAGGTCAATATTATTAGCCCCTTAAGCAATATATATATATATATATATATATATATATATATATATATATATATATATATATATATATATATATATATATATATATATATATATTTTTTTTTTTATTCTGTTTTTTAACAGGGTTTCATTAAGAAGTATGGCATATAAATGTGATCTTGAGAGAATCAAGAAGCAGCATGACTGACAGAAATAATAGTGCTCCCGCAAGGAAAAAAAAAGCTGGCATCTTGAAAAGTTTCTAGTATTGTCATCCTGGCGAAAAAAAAAAATCAGCAATTGGAAATGAGTTATTAAAACGATCATGTTTAGAAATGTGTTTCCATTAAACAGAAATTTGAGAAAACATATAGATAATGGCTAATAATTCTACCTTCAACTGTAGATAGACCCACAAACGGATGCATGGAGTGACAGACAGAACTATAGAGCAGGATAAAAAGAAGTAACATTGTTTTGTTTCGTAGCTTTAATGGCAAGAGAGACGAGTGCAACAAAGCCGCAAACAGAGATGTGCCTGAGCGGCGTGAATGGAGTGACGCCGTTGCCCTTTCCTTTCCTCTTTGTGAGCTCTTATCTCGTACTGGCGTTATTCACGGGGCGATGCCACCAGACAAAGAGATGCGCCTGCTACCTTGTAAGTCATTTAAACATTCGCAGCGAGATTACAGCTGACGTGGCAAACCCGGCATGTTCGGAGATTCTCAATCGCTCCGGGATTTCGGAAATGAGGCCTCGGCTTCACAAAAGGAAACACAGCGGCTCGTTAAAAGGAACATTGAGCCGGTGCAAAGAGCAATCTCTCCACTAAATTATGGGCTTCTTCACACCGCGCCTACTCCCGTTTGTGCGCAAGAACCGACATCACGGCAATTTATTTTTCCATTAGAGCGCGAGCAACTTAAAGTCGCTTCTTGGGCGAAGGCGAGAGTGATTGTAGGGTGAAGCATAATTGCTTTAATTGAGTGGCAAGGCTTTTATGCCATTGATAAGGCCCTATTGATTTCTGGAGCGCCGCACATATTTCATGGCCAATTGCCTGCGCTGTTTTGGTAATTGCTGAACGCGCTTGCTTTAGAAGCGGTGGGGAATCGGGTCGGTCCCGAGACTAAAGGGATGGCAGATTCACGACACCATTGACCTGAGCCAAGCGGCGTTTATCATGCTGTAGCCACATTGAGAGGTTGTAACGCTGCCTGGTTATTGGCCTGTAAGACCTGCTGTTGGGGGTGTTATCTTTACTCTAGGATTGAGCACCGCGTTTACTGGGCCTTTGTGGCTTAACTGGCTCATTTTCAACTGTTTTTTTTTTTATCTTAAAGCCATAAAACAGAGGCAGTTTTTATTTTTTTTAATGACAACCAGAGGCCACAAGGTGATGCAGAGCTAAGAGAGAGTGATCGAGTGATAAATGAATATGAATTGATTGATGTATTGGTTAAAAATACTTTATTCAATATTTTGATATGTGTTGTGTTGTGTGTATTTTAAAGTCACTTTCTTATACACAGTATACAAAGTTATCCAAATTAGTTTACACATGAGAACAAAATAAGCAATCAAAGTGATGAAAAATAATAATCATATAAAAAAAATAAATAAAAATTGGTGGCATGGTAGCTCAGTGGTTGCCTCACGTACTGGGTTGCAGCTGGAAGGGTATGCTCTGCGTAAAACATTTGCCAGAATACTTAGCAGTTTATTCTGCAGTGGCGACCGCTGTTAATCAGAAACTAAGCCAAAGGAAAACTAATTAGTGAATTATATATATATATATATATATATATATATATATATATATATATATATATATTTTTTTTTTTTTTTTTTTTTTTTATGTAGTTTTTCCCAATACTTTGTACATATTAATCTATCGTCAATGTTGAGTTTGACATTTTTCGGTCAAATAGAAATGTGAAGCTGCAAAAACAAAAAGACATTTATTTAAATAGTTCAATACAATCAGAAGTTCAATCTTAATTCTCTAAAAGGTTTCAGCTGGTATCCCATTTTCCTTGTTATGACTAATTGCTTTTATCTGTCCATATGGTATTATCAGAGCTACACTGTAAAAAGTGGTTAGTTACTTTACTTAAAAGCTACAAGTTGAATACTTTAAAAAGTGAGTAAATATGTTGCAATTTCGAACAGTTAAGTTGACTTTTAAAATGAATTAACTTGTATAATTATGTAAGTAATTGATTTACCTGATAATTTTTGGGTTTACGGATATTTAAAGTATGCAAAAAAGTTTACTTTGACAGGTATAATCACCAAAAAAAAACATGCATTGCTTTATTTTTTTATATCATTTTATTTACATTTCATTGGACGGATTAATAAAAGAATGGATGTATGGAACAAGCATAGATGGACGTATGTATGTATGTATGTATGTATGTATGTTTGCATGTATGTATGTATGTATGTATGTATGTATGTTTGCATGTATGTATGTATGTATGTATGTATGTATGTTTGCATGTATGTATGTATGTATGGATGTATGTATGTTTGCATGTATGTATGTATGTATGGATGTATGTATGGATGTATGGATGGATGCATGGATGGATGCATGGATGGATGTATGGATGGATGTATGGATGGATGGATGGATGGATGGATGGATGGATGGATGGATGGACGGATGGATAGATATGTAACCCACCGGTCATACTGCATCCAAACCTGGTCAGAGCTGAGATCGAACCGTCTATATGAGAGTCGGTTGCAGGGAGGCTAAAGACCTTGGCATCTAGAGTCTGTCGCTAGAGCACCTTTTGAGGTCAGAGGCTCTGTTACGCTCACCCCCTAAACCTCATTCCCATCCCGGACGAGCCCCCACATGTAACCCACCGGTTCTACTGCACCCAACCCGATCTGAGCTGGGATTAAACAGCTGTTTTTATGTATGGGAGTTGGTTGCTCTAACAAGGAGGCTAATGACCATGGCAACAAGCATCTGTCACTTGAGTACCTTTAGAGGACAGAGGAGTGAGGTTTGATGATGAATGGATGGACGGATGGATGGAAACATGGATGGAAAGACAGATGGATGGACGAAAATATAGATGAATAGAAAGATGGACGGACGGATGAATGGACTGAAAAATAGAAGGACTGATAGATGAATAGAAAGACGGATGGACGGACAGATGAATCGACGGATAGATGGATGGATAGATAGATAAATAGAAAGACGGACGGATGGATTTTTGAATGAAAAGATAGATGGATAGGTAGTTAATGTTGATATGTTGATACATCAAATATGATGTGCTCAAACACAATTCAATGCTGTATTTATGACAATTCTAATTCAAGTAAAAAATACAGCACAATAGACCACAAGCAGCGTAATGGATGTCCTGACAGTCAAGACTGTAAATGATCTTCATGCTCGAGGCCAGTTCAGTCTAACAAACAAGAATATAAAATGACAGAACTGACGACAGCAAGGGGGTAATTATGAGTTTTTCAATGTTTATTCTTGCGTTCCTCTGCGCGCATATAAACAGAACTCAGGCAATAGGAAACGCCTCATATATCGGACATGTTGGCGTTTGCTCGCCCTGCGCCGAGGCTCTTTGCCAGGATAAATAAATGCTTCCTCTCGGCCTGTAATATACGCCAGCATGCTCAAATGAGTCTGATGAGGAATCAACATCCATCACAAGAGAAAAGGGACGAAAAAAGCATCCAAAAGAAACAATCCCGGGGCAAGAATGTGGCCGCGGAAAAGGTTAAGCGGCCAGTTAGTCTGTACAATGGCTTTCTCTGTGGAGCCTCACTGACACAAACTTCACACTGAGGAATAACCCAGCCCGGCTTAATTGTGTTGTGGAAAGGGTACGAGAGACCTTACTGCTGGGTATCTCTCAGACCGAAACATTTTGGTATTCCTTGGAGAAGAAAGAAAGGAGGGGAAAAAATGAGATTTGTCTGCTCTTTTACACATATACCTCTCTGCCCTCGCTATCTGTCCTAGACTTACATTCTGTGGGCCCTCAGAGAGACCAAACACATAGATGGCTGTAGATAAAAACGAGCGGCCGAGTGAATGCTACTGACATTTGTTTTCACTTGAAGCTTGTTCTTTTTTTTTTGCATGAGATAAATCCACTGTAGGCTTTGTGTAGCAGGTCGTTTAGCTGCTCAGAGTGACCCATCACTGGACTAGCTTGTAGACTGGTGAAAATTGGCCCGGTTGATGTTTTTACAGCTCTCCTGAGGGTCTTGTTATAGTGCGGACAACATAAACACAGTGAAAACTAGCTCACTCTACAATCAAAATTGGTTTCACTTTACTTTTAATACCATGCGGCTTTCTTTTGGAGATATTTATTTAGTATTTTTTTAAATTGTTTAAACCTCAGTGCTATAATGGTGGCATGCACTTCGTTCTGTGCATCATGTAAATGCTACCCTGTACATCTTATTTAGTGATTCTGCTAGTACGCTAGATGAGTAGTGCACTGCATCTACGATGACTCAAGGTTATATTTTCAGTTGCGAAAGGAATTTGAAAAGAGTCCTGAAGTAGGCTGCTCAACAGATCGGAAGTGCCACGCTGTGCACAGTGTTGCCAACTATTTCCAATGAAAAGGCGCTAAACTCTGCCCGAAAAGTTACTAAATGTTGCTAGATTATATCATACGTCAATTTGCATATTACTGACATCATCACGTCCAACCGTTTAGTTTAACAGCCTATGGTTAATAAAGTAGTATTTATATCTGCACTACGCTTTATGTAAGCATGTCAATTTAACTAAATGTATTGCTGTTTGAAAACAGTATATCAGTATAGATGTGTAGGGAATTTGCAGTAATCACTCAGCCGTAATACACTCAGACAAGTTCCGAAACTGTCACTAAAATATCTGAGATTGTGAATTAGAAAAGAATACATGATCAAACTGTTAAATTTATAACAAAGAAGAAGCAGATCAGTTTGATTGTACAAGCGAAATACCTCACACTCACGGTGCTAAGTCATTAGTCGTTAGTACGCAGAGGAGTGATCTGCTCTCAGGCTGCTGTACGAGGACTGGGCTGCCTGTGATTGCTCTGAGGCGTGGAAGGGGCACATGGTATTACCCGCAACTCATAGAGAAGAGTAGGAACGGTACAGTATGGACACACAAAAGTCTATAAAAATCTCCAATTACACTAAAAAAAGTTGCTAGATTTGTCGCTAATCGCTTTTTTTTGAAAATTTGTCGCTAGGGTCTGAAAAGTTGCAAAGTCGGCAACACTGGCTGTGCCTTGGGCGTAATCATCCATCAATTCATCAGTTTTATTCTTCCCAGCCCTAATTTCCAATCATTGGCTTTGCTATAATACGATATTTTAATATTTGATTATAAGGCTGCAAAATATATTGTTTGAGCATTGATAACACAATGTGTGTATTCGCAATAGTCACGTTACAGGTTTTGTTTAATAGCAAGAGTTGACAATAGCTTATCTCACATAAAGAAGTACAATCCCAGCAGGCACAAAACATCATAAGACACTTATATTAGGTTAGACTTGCGTTGTGACATCATGTGACAATAGCCCCTTTCACACATACAGACCTTTCCGGAAAATTACCAGAACTTCCAGAAAGGTGTAAATGTGTGAACAGGCCCTTTTTGAAAATACCGGTAAATTCGTTCTGGCTATTTTCCGGAAACAGAAGTTGTAACATTACAGGTAATTTGCCGGAATGCTGCGCTGCCGGAAAGAGCGTGTGCACGTCTAGAACGTGATGACGTGAGGCATCTGCTTTAGCCAATCAGAACAGTCAGACGCATTCACGTTCGCACGGTTGATGAGAATAAAAGCCTTTGAATATTTTTCCAGACATATTTAGCAGCAAGAAATTAGTCAGATAACGTTTATATGTTAATTTTAATGCAAACCGTGTAAATAGTTATCGATAAGATGCTTGATTGATAAGCAATTGAGTTATTGATAAGCCGTTGTTTGATTACCTTCAAGCTTTGCATGTGTCAGTGAAACAGCCCGTGAGCGCCAGCATACACACATATCATGAACATCTCAACATGCAAAAGTGTTTCTCTAAATGTTTTCATCGAAGTTGTTTACAATACTGATCAATCCACAGAGTTTGTGATGTAGTCAAATGTTTACAAATACAAGCGTAGCCGTTTAGAGCTCATTTCTGGTTAATGATGTCTGAATTTACCGGTATTTTGGAATGGATGTGTGAATGCTCTTTTCCAGAAAAATTCCGTAACATCCTCGCCTGTGTGAACAGCGCTTTTTTGTATTTTCCGGTAAATTCTTTCCGCAAATTTTTCATATATTTACCAGTATCACTGTGTGAAAAGGGCTTATATTTAAACGTCTAGCCAGCATCTAAGGACAATGTTATTTTGATGCCTAATAACAACGTCAAATGACGTTGATATTTGGTTGATTTTACATTGTGTTAAAAAGTGACCAAAATCCAACATTGAACATCTTAACCCAACATCACATTGACGTCAAATATTGACATTTATTCGTCAGGTATGGCAACTAAAGTCCAATGTCTGATGAACGTCATAGTCATAACGTCCACACAAAATCAAGCTGTAACATCATTCGACGTTGAAATTTGGTTTAGGGTTAGACATTGTGGTTGGCCTTACGTTGGGTTCTGACAACAAACAATGTTTGTTTGTTTTTTTATTTCCAAACAAAATGTAACTTTCCCATGACGTTGAGCTACAATGTTAATCTAATGTCATGTTGATTTCCTGTGCCTCCTGGGATGTCAGTAACTATCAGATCAGCTCTGGATATAAAGTCTATATATTCATTGACATTTTGTTATTAAAAAGAAAGGTGCAGAATTGGGAGACACGAATAAAAAATCATACCGTATCGTCAGATTGGTAGCAAAATTAATTTGACAAAGTAAAAACTGGCAGAAATAGGTCACACTGCATTAATTTGAATGAAGATGGAGCTCCCTCAATATCAGCATCCGCACTAGTCTTACTTTAAACTATTTCCTATAACTTGTTCGCCACTACTAACTAATGTTAAGCGAGTTTGCAGTAAACACAATGGTCATTGCTGTTCACATTTTGTTTAACATTTCAACTAATTTGAATAAAGGTGTATATATATTTTTTATATTTACAACAAGCTCAGAGTGTTTCGTTACAATCAATATGCATGTACAAGCTATTTTAATGGGGACTACCCATAGTCGAAATGAGTTTTACACTGTACAGACTGTATATTTTATACTCCAACCCCAAACTTACTCCTAAACTCAATCTTTACAGGAAACAATCTGGATTTTTACATTCAAAATACTTCTTTCTGTGTGACTTGCGAGTCGTTTTCCTCATCGGGTCAAAATTAACTGGTATTGCTATACTCGTGGGGACATTTGAGACACACACAGCATGTCAGTTAGTCACGACCACTTATAAATGCATTACACAGGGAATAAAACTATTACGATTATCAATTTATTCCACATTAATGATATATACCATCATTCCACCATAACATTAGCATGTTTGCACTCAGTTGCATGTGAATAAGTGACAGAGATTTCAGTCAGACAATAGAGAAAATGAAATGGAAGCAAGCAAAGATGGCCTACATCCAGGATGACCTAAAAGGTAAGTAAATCCCTATTTAATTGTCATATTTGCATAAACTATCCCTTTAAAACATATGGTAATTTAAACAATGACCCCTTCCAAATTTGACCACAGGAAAGACATGGCCAAAAGCCTTCATTCATTTTGCCAAAGAATTCACACGCCAAGGTGACACCCAACCAGACCATCTTGTTCACTAAATATGTCTACCTTCATCTCAGTGGACGTTTCCAACCAAATAAGCACATTGCCAACAACAACAACAACGCATTAGAATATGCATGAGCCGTTTCCCTGACTAGAAACTTGATGAAACCCCAAACTTTAGTAAGATCTGGCTGAAATGCTGATCAAATCCCTGTCACCTTTCCAGAACTCAACAGATGCCAATGCTACATTTCCCTGCCAGCATGATTTTTTCCTCCAGGTTCAGGTGGACCTGAGGTTTCTCAGATTGGATCGCTTTTCTTCCGACGCTGGCATGAAATCCCGCTCCACAACCAGTTGGTGGACCTAATCCAAAATGTTAACCTTCTCAAATGTGCTTGGGGAAATGAACCGATAACATGGAAGTTAAAAAATAAGAAAAAAGAGATAAAAAAAATCCCACAGATTCTCATGAATACTCATGCGGAGGTAATTAGCCTCGGTGGAGCCAGTCATATCCTTCTTTTTTTCTGTTATGGCATTTGCAAAGGCCATCCTGACGTGTCACCGAGGACCCCTGGGGATCTGGTAAGCCAACACCTGGCCCTGCTAATCTGAGGATGAGCCCGAGCCCGTCGAGTACAGTTAACAATCTCACTGCCCTCTCACTCTCACATCTGGGCAGCATCTGCCAGCTTGCTGATGCTCATTAGGGATTCAAAACAAGGTCCACTTTAGCTCGAGTGCCAACACAAAGCTGCCCGCCACTGTTAATGTTCTTTTATAGTGTAAAAACAAACATCATCGAGGTGCATTGAAGTTCTTATTTCAAGTGGAAAAGTACTTCTCTGAGGTGTATCAAGTAATATGATGAAACATTAATAATCTGAAGAAAAAAAATGCAAAAGTGTATTGAATCTAAACATACTCTACAGCAGGGGTGCCAAAACTTTTTCATATAAAAGGCCAAAAAACAAATAACATTATGAACCGTAGGTCAAAGGTAAATATACTACACCATATTACATTAAAGTTGCCATGGATCATTTCTTTTTATACTTCATAATATTTAAAAATAAATTTGTAAAAAAAAACTAAAGTAACTAATGCAGTATAACTTTTAAAATGATAACTTATTGCAATAGAAACATAACAGTGAACAGTGGGATTTAACTAGTCAAGCAGAATCTGCCTTTGTCTTGATTTACTCACCAAGTCTTTGCACTGTCCTCTATCCATGAGGGGAATGTGTGTACATTTAAGCTAAATCTGACTAAATTACAATATTTAATTGAAACAATTAATTCCAGTTAGATTTTAACAATCAAACAAACAAACACAAGGATAAATTACTTCGAAATGACAATCTTAAAACCCTTCGCATTGTTCTTACTCCCATCTCAGATGGCATGGCGGGCTAAATCAAATGTTACATGGGTGAACTTTAGCCCGCAGGCCCTAGTTTGGGTATCTTTGCTCTATAGGGTCCTAATCAATCAGTCAGTCAGTCAATCAATAATTCAAATATGCTTTTTTTTTTTTTTTAAATTACGATTTTGAGATTTTGTCTTTTCATTCATGTCAACATCCAAAACACCTTTGTTTCTTTTGTCACACTTTATGTCTATAGCTTTTAATTACGACTCCAAAATAAAATATAAATAAATATAATAAAATTATAATATTATAATAATATTATTTTATTTATAATAAATAAAAGTTATCAAATGAAGTAATAAATAAATAAATACATGTATCAATTATTTAATTAATTTAAAAAGTCCCTCACAAGTCTCTCATTTGGATTTAAATTTTTTTCTAGGATCCTCACAATATAATATTTGTTCATATACAATTGATGTCTGAATTATTAGGCCAAATGTAAATGTTAGGGAAAAATAATAAATTAAAATAAAAAAGAAAAATGAAGTAAAACAAAAAAAATATATAAAATTGTATTGAAATGTTGTATTTTTGTACTTTGTGTGTTTGTGCAACATGTTGCATGAATTTGAAAGTATAATCCTCCTATTTCTAAAGATGTTTGGTGACTAACCAATTCACTGAGAAATGGATAAATATATGTATTCTCAAAATATGGTGTACTCGTTTATGTTGAACACTGTATGTATATATATATATATATATATATATATATATATATATATATATATATATTTTTTTTTTTTTTTTTTTTTTTTTTTTAATAATTTTTTATTCTAACTATTCACAGTACTTTCTGAAAAAAAAATTTTCTGATTAAAAAAAGTGTCAAAATACCCTCAGTAAAATTCTTTTGACTAATTTTTCAAGCCTGGAACAACAATTTTGGACCTTGTGCTAGAAATATTCATACATCTGCATTTGTTTTATTGAACAGTCCCTCACTTGCACACTTAAACAAACCATTGTAGAAAATTTGCAAACAAAAAAAAAGTGTGCATTTCATAATCTAATCAACCATTTGGGGGAAAAAAGCACATAACTAAACTATTACGCTATTTATTTGCATTTCCTTGCCATAAGTCTTTTATTACAGATGATCATCTATAGCTGCCCTTTCCAGCCCAGAGCTCAAGCACTCTCACATTTCAGCCACATCCAATCACATCTGGGACTACAAACCCCACAGCGCATCAGAAAAGGGGAGCGAAAGGAATAAAACTGGCTGTCCCTTCCAGGGCTCGCGGCTATCGGGACAATGACAGGCAGACCCGAAGCCGCAGCGCTTACAATAAAACTCTCCTATCAGGTCTTTTCGCACTTCTGGGCCACGAGGGAGCTGTCAGAGCGAGCCCGAAAAAAAAGAGCCGGACAGCAGTCATTCAGCATGCATCTCCAGTAACGAACAGACGAGAGAAGAAAAAAAAAAGAGAGGTGATAAAGGGGAGCGAGCCGCTGGGAGAGAAGTGTGAGGGACGGGATTGAATGTTAGAGGCAGATAGACAGCTCCTGTCATGTGCTTAGAGGGTCAATCAAACCAAGTCAAATGAAGTTTGACTAGGATTTAGAATCTCGGAGGACTGCGGCGCAGACTGGAGCCTTTAGCGCTTCTGATAAAAGCAGAAGGAAAGCTAAACGTGGAAGGCTGGAAAGTTTCAGTGTTGCAGTGTTTTATTATTCTTTTTTTTTTTTTCTTTGAATGTTTTTGTGTTTTGCTCCCGTCTAATTAAAGGGAAAAGAAATCAATTATTTAAAAAGGCCATGGTTCATGTTTTTACTAAAACACCTACAGTTGACTTAAGAATTATTAGTCATCCTAAATTATTACCCTCCCATATATGTCTGTTTAACTGGAAGGCGATTTTCTCAGCACATTTCTAAACATAATACTATTAATAACTCATCTCTAATAACTGATTTATTTTATCTTTGCCATAATGACAGTGGATAATATTTTACTAGATATTTGTCAAGCCACTTCTATACAGCTTAAAGTGGCATTTAAAGGCTTGACTAGGTTAATTAGGTTAATTAGACCAGTTATGCCAAGTTCAGACAGTTCAGAGTTTAGTCGCAGACCAATTTGTCACGGTCAAGTTTTGATAAATCACCAACAAATGCCTGAAATCCCAGGCAAATCAGAGCTTGTTCATGTTATTAAAAATCACATAGTCTGCACTACCAAAGATGTGATCTGAGAGAATCACCAATGAGCAGTGATGGGAATGACAACAGTATAAATAAACATTACTAATGGCGATACTTTTTTCAGTAACGACCAAATCAAATTGATGACCCGTTTCACCTGTTAGCTCTGAAACATCAACAAGATTTGTGCTTCATTCATTCATTTTCTTTTCGGCTTAGTCCCTTTATTAATCTGGGGTTGCCACAGTGGAATGAACCGCCAACTTATCCAGCATATGCCAGCATATACGCAAACGATCACTGGGAAACCCACACACACACTCATTAGCACACATACATACACTATGGACAATTTAGCCTGTCTTTGCACTGTGGGGGAAACCAGAGATCCAGGAGGAAACCCAAGCAAACGCAAGGAAAACATGCAAACATCACACAGAAAAGCCAACTGACCCAGCCGGGGCTCGAACCAGCGTCCTTCTTGCTGTGAGGTGACAGCACTACCTACTGCACCACTGCGTCGCCAAATCTGTCCTTCATCACACAGAAAAAGCCAATGCAATATCAGTAAGTTCCACTAAAATTGCCCCAAACAATAGACATGTGTAAAAGTCATTGTAAATAAAAAGTATTATATATATATATATATATATATATATATATATATATATATATATATATATATATATATATATATATATATATATATATATATACCTTTTCTTAAAGTATTATATTTAAAAAAAAAAACTTCAGTTGTTTAAGATGTGTTTTTAAGCATCCTTTAAGTAGTCAAATAATAAAAAAGAATAATAAAAAAAAGAATAAAAAAAGAATAATAAAATTTAAAAAGATAAATAAGCAAAACATAAAACCAAAGCAAAAAATAAATAAATAAAACTGAACAACAACCAAAGCAATTAAAACTAAACCAAACAAAAACTAACAAAACATAAAAAACAAAACACTAAACACAAAAACTAAAAAACGACAACAAACCAAACAAAACAAAACACAAAAACTTAACAAAACAAAACACAACAAAAAACAACAACACACTAAACAAAACACAAAAACTTAACAAAACACAACACAACAAAAAAACAACAACAAACTAAACAAAACACAAAAACTTAACAAAACACAACACAACAAAAAAACAACAACAAACTAAACAAAACACAAAAACTTAACAAAACACAACACAACAAAAAACAACAACAAACCAAACTAAACAAAACACAACACAACAAAAAAACAAACAAAATAAAACACAATAAATAAATAAATAAATGAAAAAATAAATAAATAAATAAAACAAAAGAATCAGAATCAGTTTTATTGCCAAGTGTGCTTCACACACACAAGTTTTGGCTACAGAAGCTTGCAGTGTACATAAAGTGACAAGTGACAACACAAAATAAATATGAGAAAAAAAGATAATAACCAATAAACAGTGGTGCAGTTAGTCAAGAAATCTGGATGTTGAGTTGTATGTACAGATTCATTATAAATATGCAGGTTATAAGGTGCTGTGCACAAATGCGAATGTAGAAAGTATTGCATATATTTATTGCACAGTAGGGAGATATTTAACTGTTCATGAGATGGCCTCATGAACAGTTAAATATCCCCAATCTGTAAAAGGTAAAAATAAATAAATAAATAAATAAAAACTAACAAAACAAAAATCCAAGCCAAACCAAGCCAAACCAAAAAAACAACAAAAAAAAAAAAACAAAAAAAAAAAAAACCAAGCCAAATAAAACAAAAATCCAAACAAAACAATTATCCAAACCAATATTACTCTTTCTTTTTCTGATTAAGTTTGGCTGGAATAAAAGCACATTCTAAATGTTAAAATACAAATGCAAGTAAGAGTGTGATGAAATGAGAGCAAAGTGTCCCAACATAGCAAACACACTGTAAAGACCACATTTCCATTTTTAAAGTTTTCATTTTCTCATTTCTGATTTAGAGAAACAAAAAAGAAAGAGATTAAATTCCGCAAAACTGAATAACTTCAGCGATGAAGTCAGCTC
This sequence comes from Danio rerio, assembly GCF_052040795.2. Lineage (NCBI taxonomy): Eukaryota > Metazoa > Chordata > Actinopteri > Cypriniformes > Danionidae > Danio > Danio rerio. The sequence goes on along the minus strand of NC_141022.1, from coordinate 49,892,376 downwards.
CATCATGGCTTGTGTTATCCAATATCAGTTAACACCCACAGTCTGATAATGAACTGTTGCACAGTGTTTATTTCCTATCGTTTCAACCTTTTACACGATTCTGATACATCCGGACAAATAATTACATTTGGCACGTCCTGCAACCCATTCCAGATTTGTATTCGGCTGTCACATCAGATATATTTTAAACACCCGCATTAATGAAAACAAACAGATCAGGTATTTATTGACACGGTGATAAAGGGAGGGTTAGCATTTCCTGCTAGAGGAGCAGATGGGGGGGCAGGGGGAGAGAAATAATTGTTTATTGATCTCTCCTCTGCATTTAGGGAGTGCATTAAAGCCGGGGACAGATTGCTGGTGTCTGTCAGAGATGGGGCAGGAGGAGGGCCGATCGAGGAGCAAATGTTCTGCAGATATTGCATGAAGGAGAGGGGGAATCGATGGATGCGATGTGCTGGGAGAGTTGGCGGTGGGAGGGAGATGAGATACACTAGCAGTCCCACTTATCTGCTGGATGACTCATATGTTTTCCTTTGGGGTTAAAAACAACAACAATAAACTAGAGGTGTATGTTGTACAGTGTTGTCTACTAATGTTGGCAAAAATTAATGTGGAAAAAAAATGTCTTTATCGTTTAACCATACTGTTTATAATTCAACTTTATCATTTAACATCTAAATGTAATCAAAAATGTTTAGAAAACACACAAAATTTGATAAAACAAACAAACAAAATAACTGACTAACTCATTTTTATTATTAATAATTTTTGTTAATTATTATTCATTCATTTGTTCATTTTCTTTTTAGTCCCTTTATTAATCAGCCGTCGCCACAGAAGAATGAACCGCCAACTTATCCAGTATATGTTTTACACAGCAGATGCCCTTCTAGCCGCGACTCAACACTGGGAAACTCCCGTACACTCTTGCAGTCTAATACAATGTATTATTTTTATTATTATTATTATTATTGTTGTTGTTGTTGTTATAATATTTGATTTATTTTAATTTAATAATATTTTTAATTTAATATTTTAATTTAAAATTTCAATTTTAATTTAATATTGTATGTTATTTAAACATTCCATGTTACTAATTAGTTTCAATGTAATAATTCATTTTATTTTAATAATTTAATGTAATATGTTATTGTAATATTTAATTTATTTATTTTATTTTAGTATGCTATTTTAATATTTTATTTTAATATTTTATTTTAATATTTTACTTATTTTAGTTGAATAATTTATTTATTTAAATTTTAATAAATTAATTTAATTTAACATATTATTTTACTAATTTATTTAACTTATTTATTCATTCATTTTCTTGTCGGCTTAGTCCCTTTATTAAACCGCCATCTTATCCAGCAAGTTTTAACGCAGCGGATGCCCTTCCAGCCGCAACCCATCTATAGGAAACATCCACACACACACACACATTCACACACACACTACGGACAATTTAGCCTACCCAATTCACCTGTACAGCATGTCTTTGGACTGTGGGGGAAACCGGAGCACCTGAAGGAAACCCACGTGAACCCCCACTGAACCGAGGCTTGAACCAGCGACCCAGCGACCTTCTTGCTGTGAGGGGACAGCACTACCTACTGCGCCACTGCTTCGCCTTTTACTTATTTATTTTAATGTAATAATTAATTTAAATTTAATATTTTATATTGATTAAACTATTTTTTATATTTTCTTTATTTTAAAATAATAATTTATTTTATTTAAATATTTTATTTAAATATTTTATTTATTTTAATTAAGTATTTTATTTAAAAAAAAAAATGGTTATGTTACCTTTTATTTATTTTAATGTAATAATTTATTTTCTGTTTTATTTTAATATTTTGTTTTATTAATTATTCTAATTTAATATTTTTAATTTAATATATTTTTTAAATTTATTATTTAAATTTAATATTTTTATTTTATTTTTTTTTATTTTATTTTAAACTTATATTTTATTGTCAATAACAGTATTGGTTTCCACATGCTGATAAAAGGCATTAAGAGTCCATTTGGATAAACGAGTCCACCAAACGCATGAGTATATACTACATGAAAGTAATGATGAAAGATGATAATGTTAATTAGCCACTTCTTTGAAATTCTCCATCTCATAAATCTTTTATCCATCTACTCATAAGGGCTGTGCAGAGACAGAGCGACAGAGAAACTGGCAGCAGCAAGAAAGACAGAGAGACACACTCATCTGTATTTAATACTCTCTATCTCTCTCTCTCCCCTCAGTAAAACACATCTGAAACTCTCCATTTTACAGTGTTCACCTTTGACCCCAATCCATGGCATGATGACATGTGAAGCAGACGTGTGCAAGCAAACCAAATAGTGCTGTCAAAAACATCTATATTTCGATAGTGAAATATTTGAAGCAATGAAATACACTTTACAGGCCGCTTGAAGAAGCTTGTTGTGGTGTCTTGGCCCTCCACTGTCTAATCTATCACTATCTAACATTATAACTGACACACATCTTCCACAGAAAAGGTGGAAAAAAAAACAAAGCCACAAGAGACAGAGGAGATTAGAATGAATAAAAAAAGTGTGTGAGTGTGGTTTATTTACAGCAAATTGACACTCAAGGTATTAAGACTTTGATGAGACTGAGTGTTACTTCAGACCAGCCATTAGCAGCACTAGCAGTGACCTTGTGCGAGTGATTTATCAGGCAGAGATCGTTCAGGGTCAGAAACAGCAAGAGCAGGGCAAGGCTAACAAAACGATCAAATAACAGATCAGATCCTGGCTTATAGATAACAAGTCTGTCCGGAATCCAGCAGTCTTTAGCACTGCAGAGTCAGTATAAGATAAAAATAAGATAAATAATAATAATAATAATAATAATAATAATAATAATAATAATAATAATAATAAATTAATAGAAAGAAAAAACAAAAACAATTATATTACAAAAATTTGATTATATAAACATTTATATAAATAATAAAAATAATAAAAATAATAGTTATAATAATAATAATAATAATAATAGTAATAATAATAATAATAATAATAATAATAATAACAACAACAACAATTGGAAAAAATTTTTAAAAAAAGTAATGCAACAGAAACAAAAAACAAACATAAATTAATGGCTTTTATTTATTAATCCACCCTTTGAATCTTGTCAGTTTTTTCTGAATTCACTTGATTTCTTGTATTTACTTGATAGCCGTTTATTTTTTAGTAAAATGTGAATATTTTATTACATAAAAAATACTAATAAATTACATTTTCTATATTTTATTTATTTATTTGTTATTATTTTTATTACTATGTTATTTACTATTATTCTACTTCGTCTTCTTCTTATTATTATGTAATTAATTTAGTTTTTTTTTTATACAAAATTTACTATAACAATCTTTTAGCTGTGTGTATGGAATCAGTGGGAAAGAGGAACCAGTGTGTGCAGGGTGCATGCTGGTAGTTGTAGTTCAGTTGTAGTTCGAATTGTCCACAACGATCTTTCAGCTGTGTGTTTTAATCAGTGGGAAACAGGAACTGGTGTGTGCAAGGTGCATGCTGGTAGTTGTTGTTCAGTTGAAGTTTGAATAGTCCATAACAATCTTCTGGCTGTTTGTATGTAGTTGGTGAGAAACAGGAATTGGTGTGTGCGAAGTGCTAGCTGAACCTCGGTTCAGTTGCCGTTTCTGTGTGGAGTTTGCATGTTCTCCCTGCCTTCGCGTGGGTTTCCTTCGGGTGTTTCGGTTTCCCCCACAGTCCAAAGAAATGCAGTACAGGTGAATTGAGTAGGCTAAATTGTTCGTAGTGTATGAGTGTGTGTGTATGGATGTTTCCCAGAGATGGGTTGCGGCTGGAAGGGCATCCGCTGTGTAAAAACTTACTGGATAAGTTGACGGTTCATTCCGCTGTGGAGACCCCGGATTAATAAAGGGACTAAGCCGACAAGAAAATGAATGAATGAATTAATGAATGAATGAATTAATGAATGAATGAATAATTGGCATCATGCTATGTAAAAATTAAAATAAATATAAAAACATGACACTAATTTAATTATATATTTTTTTTTTACTTCATTCAAGTGACACCTACACACAAAATCTAACTGGGAAGAAACGTCATCAATAGTTTACAGAACCAGATGAAATGTACTTGCTTTACTCAAACACAACTAAAAATTATTATTCAATATTAAATCAATTTGAATCCAAATAATCTGAGAAATAAAACTCAGCATTAGGAAACTCCAGCATTAATTTGCAGTTAATTTTTTTTAGTCTGTGTGAGTGTGTGTGTGTGACGTCTGTGTTTCTCTGCTCTTTAAAACACCCATCCAAAAACCAGACAAACAACCACGACACCAATTATGTTTTCTATATAAGCAAGTTTGTCTAAAAGTGTCACCCCAATTGCGCATCACCAGAAACACAATGCCCAGCAATCTAAAATTAATGTCTGAAAAGTAACTCCATTTCATATATGGCTTGGCAATGTTTACTGCTGAGTTCTACGAAAGATGAGAAGCCGAAGGGCAAACGAACTATAGAGAAAGAAAGAACGAAAGAGAAAGAAAGAAAGAACCTCCGGGTCTTTATATACATCAGCCTCTTCTCTTTTTTCCAGACCTGCTGTGAAATACCCAACGGCCGGGTAAGTCAACAAACCGACTTGGGAGTGTATCACCCGAGTCCCCCTTTTTTCACTTGAAGAGAACATAAACAGAAAACAGCTTTCAGCTTTTGTCAACAGCACTTTTCAAGCTGTAATCCCTTCAGCTATTGTGCCCAATGGAGGAACTGGCCGTTTAGCTGAACCAGTATTACACGCAAGTCCACTCCATTACCCAGAACTACACAGCTCAACTAAAACCCCCAGAGGAGGGCGACCATAGTAAAGTCCACTAAAGAAAGCCTGTCCAATGAAACACAGGGAGAGCTGCCCGAAAAAAAAAAAAGAAAAACAGCAGAACAAGCTTTCCAGCAGATTGTTTGGTGCGCTCCATCTCTATGTCTTTAAGTTCAAGCTGTCTGGAGGGTTACATAAGAGAACAAGTTGTGTGGTTCGTAAACTGCAAACCAAGCAAGATGTCACAAATCCTCGCTCGCATTTTTCATACAATAGTTTGGGTTAAACACCTGGCGCAATGCATCTTGAATTTGCAAGTTCTACGTGAACTCAAATGACACTTGAGAGCTGCGGCGAAAGGGAAGGTCTTTGCTAAAATATGCTTCACTTCAGATATATACAGTATTATTAGCCCTCCTGAATTATTATATCCACTGCATATTTTTTCCCAATTTCTATTTATTAATTTCTAAACATAATAGTTTTGATAACTATTTTTATTTTATATTTTTACTAACTAACTTCAGCCACTAGTATACACTCACCGGCCACTTAATTAGGTACATCCTACTAGTACCGGGTTTGACCCACTTTTGCCTTCGTAACTGCCCTAATCCTTCAAGGCATATATTCAACAAGGTACTGGAAATATTCCTCAGTAATTTTTGGTCCATATTGACATGATGGCATCACGCAGTTGCTGCAGATTTTTCAGCTGCACATCCATTTGTATCTCCCGTTCCACCACATCCCAAACGTGCTCTATTGGATTAAGAATGGGTGTCCGCTATGCCACTGACTAGAACAAACTACTTAGACTATCTATACTACAAATTGGTGTAGAACATAAGCATGCAATCTGGAACACACCTATAGTGTGCAGACAGGTGAATTGTACAACTAGCCTCTAATTGTGCCGATGTCTGCAGTGCCACAGAACTTCTTTGTTCTCCTAAAACGGAAGATCTGAGCCATCTGGCATCACAGAGCAGTCTGGAGATTTCTGTTCATGACGGGAGATGTTATGACGGCCTAATTGTTACTGTGCGGCTCTCGAGTCCATGTGGGGAAAATCAGAACGATGGAAGCAGTTTTGGCAGTTTTTCTCTGCGTGACAACGATGCCGTTCACAACCTTGTTGTGACTAGAAATCTCTGCCCTCCACCAGACTCTTGACCTCCGGCTGATTACAACGTCCTTTGGGTTTGTTATGTTTTCCACTTACAGACTCATGCAAGACCAAACGCTTGGCTTTCCAGTGATCCATTAGTCAACTAAACCTGTACTAGAAGACCGAATGACTTAAACACACTGTCATGTCTTTTAACTTGGAATATTGTTCATTTCATTTATTCCAACAAAAACCGTTTGACGTCTTCTTCTTGCGTTTGTCAGATGACGACGATGTATTGCTAATTTTGATGCTGATTCAAGTAAACAGACTGTATGAACAGGAAACAACAATGTTTATTAAGGTCAAGTTCCATGTTTCCTATCTGGAAGCTGTGTAAATAAAACATCCTAATGTAATGCAAAGCCAAATTAAAGGTTTTAAATGCTACTAATTATAAATGCAGAAAAAATGGATATTGATGTAATACAATTTTTAATTAATAAAAATACAGCTAATTTGGGTGAAAAAAAACTGACAATAAGGTAATTTAGTTAGTGGAGGAGTCAGAGAGGGAATTGCATATTAGTAAGGAAAATGGAGACTAAATAGTTGAGTTTTTAGTAGCTTTTTGAAGACAGCGAGTGACTCTGCCGTTCTGATGCAGTTAGGGAGCTCATTCCACCAACTGGGCAGATTGAGTGCAAGCGTTCGGGAAAGTGTTTTCTTCCCTCTTTGGGATGGAACCACGAGGCGACGTTCATTCACAGAACGCAAGTTACTGGAGGGCCTATAAATCTGCAGAAGTGAGAGCAGATAAGACGGGGCGCAGCCAGAAATCGCTTTGTAAGCAAACATCAGAGCTTTGAATTTGATGCGAGCAGAAACTGGCAGCCAGCGCAAACGAATGAGTAGCAGAGTGACGTGCTCTTTTAGGTTCATTAAAGAATCCAATAGGTGAGGATTCATCTGAAAAATCTACCTTCTGCCACTTTTCCAAATGATCTACAAGAAGTCAAGTTATTATTTGTTGATCTTACAACTGGGATCGACGACAAGACTTTTGTCAGGTAGTGTATGGTCTGCTACCTCCGTCTATAGTGCATCTATATACTATAGAGATCCATGGCTTATTTTTCCCAACGTTCTTCAGAATATCTTGCTTTGTGTTCAACAAAAGATTTATAAACATTTAGAATGCAAATAATTAGAGGTGTGAACCTACACTAGTCTCACGGTTCGGTTACGATTATCATGCCATCGATTCGGTTCAATTCGATATTTCGGTGCATCACGGTGCATTGATGGTGCTTTCCATACACAGTTTTATATTTTCTTCACAGCAGCATTTCTTGTATTAAAATGTATGAAAATATTTATATACTATTTGTAATACAATTTTGTCATTTAATACAAACAGTCAGATATATAAACTGTAACTTTAAACAAAACGAGCATTTAGCAAATAATATAAACAAATATAAATATCCAGCTCAATTTCTGATCCTTGTCTAGTTCTCTAACACCCCTTTGATTGTTCACACCCTCAAAAAAAAACGGTTGCGATTGGCTCTTGCGCGCTGCACTCTTCACAGATGAGTGATGCTGATAAGCGGCAGGCGGCAGCGGCGATCTCACAGCTGATGTATGATAGACACGGTGGAGAAAACTCTGCAGACACACGGTCGTTTCTGGATGCAAAAGTAACGCTGTAAAACAGCCGAGAAGAGAAGAAAAACCACGCCAGCAGGTCAAATGGGCCACTGTGTGTGTGTGTGTGAGAAAGAGAGATAGAGAGAGAGAGAAATGGAGTAGGCTACTTTCATTCTCTCGATCTCAGTGAAATAGGGGCTATTGTTGTATATGTCAGTGAAAGACTGATCCAGCAAACACACACAGTAAAATTGTGCACAGTTTATGAGTTTTACGTAGTTAAAGCGCTCTAAATACTCGCGATCGCCTCCCTCGCGACAGAGCGTATATGAGGTAAATGACGTCAGTAATAACCGATTATTATTATTACTGATCCGATACCGAATTGTCCGCGTCTGCATCGCAGTGCACCGAAAAAATTATTATTTTTGACAGCCCTACAAATAATTGTCAAGAAAATGTTTATTTTTGGGTGAACTATCCCTTTACCTACCCCAAGCGGATTAGTGTGTTCGATCAAATAAGCCTGCGCATTTCTTTGACCGAAATATCTCATTCAACATGGGTTTCCCCTCAGAACATATTCCTCTATAAGTGTTTCTAGTCAATCACAGCAGGAGAGAGGCATTGGCATTATGGAAGAGGAGAGACGTGGAGAGAGGAGGTGGGCGAGACGTCTGGGACCCCCGGTGGCGCTGGGCAGGAGGTAGAAGAGAAGACCAGGAAAGCTGGAGAATTACATAAATGTTGGATGAAGGTTTACTGAGTCACTGAAGAATGGTGTGGGTTGAGTTGGCAGTGGAAGGACGTCAGTATAGGGACAATAGCTGGTCTCGAACAGACACATTTTAGCAGGTTGTGTTAGCATGCTTCAGTGAGCACACTTGACTTCCTGCTCTCTCCATAGTCACCCTACGCCAAGCTTCCTTCCTTCCTGCACAGCGCTTTTTCACACGTTTTGGAGCATATTGCACAGATTTGCAAGTCTGGGGGTGAGCAGGTCTATAGTGAGCAAGGTTATGTCAAATTCTAGTTAAGATAGAAGATAGAAGTTATTGTAGCGTGATAATTTATCTGGGGGAAAAAAATGCTTAAAACCGGTTTGCTTTTGAAAGAAGCCAGTCTTGCTGGTCCTCCCAGCCTGAAAAGTGCAAAAAGAACCAGTTAAAGGGGATGTACTAAAAGAGTTTTTACAAAGAAGGAAAAAATCTGTGATTCAAATGAATCTTATGTCTAGTAAGGTATTATGTTGCTCCAAAAATACATTTTAAATGATAGAAGTTTTAAAAATGCTGAAGGTAAACATTAAGTTTACAGTATAAAATGATAATTTTCTTTGCACTTAAAAACTAGAACTATATCATTATTCATAAATAATTTTTACACACAACACTGAAGTTTTAAAAAATATAATGGACAGAAGGAATACTAGTTATTTGTATATATTTATTTATTTATTTATTTATTCGTTTATTTATTTTTTTACATCAGGTTTTATTTTTTTATTATGTATTTATTGGTTTATTTATTTATTTAAAAATATTTTAATTACTTTTTACATTGGGGTTTTACTTATTTATTTAATATTTTGTTTACTTTTTACATTAAGTTTTTATTTATTTTATTTTATTTTTTTACGTCAGGTTTTTATTTATTTATTTTTATTATGTATTTATTGATTAATTATTTATTTAAAATGTTATTTTATTTACTTTTTACATTAGGGTTTTATTTATTTATTTAATATTTCATTTACTTTTTATATTAAAGTTTTATTTATTTAATATTTTATTTCATTTACTTTTTACAATAAGGTTTCATTTATTTATTTATTTGTTACTTTACTATATTTATTTTTCCATTAAGGTTTCATTTATTTATTTATGCATTAATATTTTATTTTATTTATTTTTTACATTAATGTTATTTTTTTTATAAATATCTATTACTTTATTTACTTTTTAAAATAAGGTATTATTTATTTGTTTATTTACTATTTTAAAATGTTTAATTTACTATATACATTAAGGTTTTATATATTTATTTATTTCATTAGTCAGTCAGTCGAAATTATTATTATTATTTTTTTTTTATTTTTTTAAATAAACAAGCTGAATTTTTATGTGTTTTAGTCTTTATTTATTAGAATGAAATATTACTTTTTCCTGTTACAGTTATTAATAAGTTATATGCATTTATAATATATGACTCTGGAACACATCATATGCGACAATGTTTGGAAATTGAGATTATCTGTAAGCTGAACAAATTAACTTTGCACTGATCTTTATTTTATTCAGCAATATTTAGCCAATATACAGCTAAGGGTTCAAAAAATATAAATATTGTGAATTATCACCTTTAAATCTACCAAAATAAGTTCTAAGCCATGTAACAAATTACATTTTGATATATTAAAATAAGACATGTTTAAAATGTCTTCATGGAATATGATTTTTAAGTAATATAAAGATTTTTGACATAAAATAAAAATTTTGACCCATACAATGTGTTTTGGGCTATTGCCAAATGCAAACCCAGTGTCACATACATAGTGCTTACAGTATAGACTTATGCACGTTTAACTATGTATGCTACTTTTTCATGTTTAATTAATTACACACAAAACAAATACATATAGAAATGTAATAAAAACACAAAAATATAATTATGTACATTTAAATAATCAAGCAACCAAATCGGAAATTAAAATGAACAATTTCACTCAAATGTTCCAAAAGCCAAACATGTGAGAATCTTTCCTGAGGTGCATTTGATTATTGCCTATAACCTACAACACTGTATGAACAACACTGAAAAATATCAGAGCACAGCTACTTTTACAGTATTTGCTGAACCAGCACATGTGCCTGTTTAAAAACTTCCCTTGAAACGGGCCACAAAGTGAATCCTCCACAACCCCAGAGAAAGCCACATGAGACTAAAACAACAGCTACGACAACACAAGCATCTGACTGGACTCATCTCAAAGCCCGCTTTAAGCCTGATGGCAGAGCCCCCGCATGAGGCTCCACGCCTCACGTCTCCAATAGCTCTCCAGCTAAATATGTTTGTCCAGCCGTCCAAGAAAGACAAAGCTCTTAAACCCACCGGTTCCTCGAGTGGGAGAGCCAGAGAGAAATACATCCTGACCCATTTTTTGGAGCATCTATAAATCAAAGCTGTCCGTCCCAATGGTCTGAACGGAGCATGATCTATTACGGGTACATTTATTTATTTTATTTTTTTCATTGCTTTGCAGGTGAGGCTGGTAGTGGCAGCACCTGTGCGTTTAATGCATGTGTACACCATCTTCACACAAAAAAAGCCCCAGATGTCATGCTGATGGGTCGCAGGTGCTATAAACGGCCCCTTTTTTGGAGATGCTGGCGTCCATCATCGACCTGATCTAGAAAAAAAGCAAAAAACAGATGGCACTATGATAAATCCATTCAGCCTACCCGTATTTTCGTCAAACCTTAGCTAGAGCGCTGCAAAAATGCTTTCTTGTTTAGAGTTTTGGTCTTAAATGAAAATATTGGCTCAAATAATAATTGAATTTGTCTTTAAAACAAGTAAAAGAATCTGCCAATAGGGTGAGCAAAATAATTTTGTTTTGTTTCTTTGCTTTGGCTAAGATTATTTTGTTTAGCCCACTGTCAGTTTTTTTTTTTTTTTTTTTTTTGCTTGGTTTAAGGCAAAACTCACTTTATTTGGAAATAACTTTTACTGAAAACAAGACAAAATCTTTTGCCGGTCTAGATGCTTCTTAATTTAAGGATTTTTAGATATTTGGACAAGAAACAAGACAGAAACACTAAGTAAGAAATGCGTTTTAGAAATTGCTGTTTCTACTTGAAGTTTCTTACTTGAGAGTTTTTGTTTTGTTTCTGGTGCAAATATCAAAAAATCATCTTTGTAAATTAACAAGCGTTTTCTAGACAAACAAAACATATTGTCTTGTTTCCAGGAATAATGATTGAGTTTGTCTTTAAAGCGAGCCAATTAATCTGCTAATGGGGTGAGCAAAATAATATTGTCTTGACTTTAAAATAAGACTTCTTTGCTTGTGTTAATGACAAACCTCATTTTATTTTGACATACATTTTGACAGATTTTGCGCTTATCTGCAAAAGTCTTCTTGATATTTGGATTAGAAACAAAACAAAGGATCTAAGTAAGAAAGGCATTTTTGCAGTGTTTTTCTCTTGTTTATAGTGCAAATCACCAAAAATTGTTAAATCAAGAAGCAGTTTCTTCAGAAGCAAAAATATTGTCTTATTTCCAGAAATAATAATTGAGTTTGTCTTTAAAACAAGCAAAATAATCTGTCAATGGTGTGGGCAAAATCATTGTGTTTTGACTTGTTGCTTGTTTTGAGGACAAACAGACTTTATTTTCACATATTTTTTTTCCGAAAACAAGACATTTTTTGCTAGTCTAGAAAATGTTTGTTGATTTTTCTCTGGATTTTTTGAGATTAAGAAAAAAATTTAAAGTAAAAAAAACTGTTTTTGAGGTAACAATTGGCAAACCAGTTTACTTTTCAGATCATGAAATTGTCTTTTTTACGCAACAGACGCAGCGTCAAAATCTTCAAAAATTCTTCAATCAACAAGCACAACATATTGTCTTGTTATCAGAAATAATGACTGAGTTTGCCTTTAAAACAAGCAAAACATTCGGCCAATGGTGCAAGCAAAATTACATTGTTTTCACCTTGAAATAAGATCACTTTGCTTGTTTTAAGAACAAACCTCACTTTATTTTGATATAATATTTCTGAAAACACGATACTTTTTGCTGGTTCAGAAAACACTTCTTGATTTAAGGATTTTGTTTTAGATTTAAACTAGAAACAAGACAAAACATCTAAGTAAGAAAAGCATTTTTTCCATCAAACCGGGTCGCTTCTTTAAATCATGAACTTGTCTCTTTTGGGCGACAAAGACGCAAATTTACACATTGACGAATACACGGATGCACCAAGAGAAAGAAGGTTACAATTTTTTTTGTTGTGTTTCGAGTTCCTTACTTTGAGTTTTTGTCTTGTTTTCAGAAATAATAAGCCTGCATTTTCACTTTGAAATAAGATTGTTACTTGTTTTAAGAAAAAAAAAAACTCACTTTATTTTGACATACAGTAATATTTATAAAAACAAGACAATTTATTCTTAGATTGTCTAGAAAACACTTCTTGATTTCAAGATTTTTTGAGATTTGATCTATAAAGAAGACAAAAAAAAAACTAATTAAAAAAGCATTTTTTGCAGTAACTGTTGGAAAAGTCGGTTGCTTTTTTTAGATCATTAAATTGACACTTTTGGGCAATTTGATTGAGTTTGTCTTTAAAACAAGCAAAATAATCTCTTTTCACTTTGAAATAAGATCACTTTGAAAAACAAGGATTTTTAGGATTTGGACTAGAAAAGACAAACTCCAAAATCATCTTTTTTAAATCATCAACTTGTCTCTTTTGGGTGCCAAAGACGCAACTTTACACACTGACGTATACACGGATGCACCAAGAGAAAGAGGGTTAATATGCATTTTTTTGCAGTGTTCCAAGTTCCCTACTTTGAATTTTTGTCTTGTTTTCAGAAATAATAAGCCTGCATTTTAACTCTGAAATAAGATTAGGTATTTCAAGGAAAAAAAAACTCACTTTATTTTGACACAGTAATATTTCTGAAAACAAGACAATATATACTTTGATTGTCTAGAAAACATTTCCTGATTTATGGATTTTTTTTTAGATTTGGTCTATAAAAAAAATAAAAAAAACGAAGTAAAAAGCAAATTTTTGCAGTAACGGTTGGCAAACCAGGTTTTTTTTTTTTTTTATCATGAAATTGTCTCTTTTGGGTGACGAATATGTAACATTCAAATCTCTAAAAATTCTTAAAAAAGCAAAAGCAACTACATATTGTCTTGATTTAAGAAATAAGGATTGAGTTTGTCTTTAAAACAAGCTAAATAATCTGTCAATGGTGTAAGCTAAATAATCTTGTTTTCACTTCGAAATTAGATCACTTTGCTTATTTTAAGGACAAATCCCACTTTATTTTCACATAATATTTCTAAAAACAAGGAATTTTAGGATTTTTAGATATTTGGACGAGAAATGAGACAAACTCCAAATTAAGAAAAGCAAAACACGGTCGCTATTTAGAACAGGAACTTGTCTTTTTTTGGGTGTCAAAGACACAGCTTTACACAATGACGAATACACGGACACACCAAGAGAAAGAGGGTTAAAACACGACCTTGCCTCACGAACGCAATAAAATGAGAGGCTTTTTTTACAGAGCACTGCGAGATAATGGAGTGATTTATTGGAATGGAGCATTTCGTGCCAAGCCTAATTAATTCTGCCGCGCCGTGTTATTGCTGAGAATAGAGAAAAGCCAGAGATATAATAGGGAGGGAAAGAGAATTAGAGAAACTAGTATTTGTGTTCAGCCCTTTATTAGACAAACATCTGCTCTTCATATACATGTAGCTCGCGGAACAAGTGCGAGAGAAAAGAAGAAGCCTACTAAAAGGAAATCTCACCCACGCGCAAACACTGGTGTAATTAAGATGTTTGCATTAGCGTTGAAAGGTTACACAAAGCAAGCCTGCCGCTGTCGTATCGAATTAAATCCCGTCGAAGAGGGCCTACGCATTTAAAGTGTACAAAAATCACAGACTTCCTAGAAACTCCCAACAAATTAATAATAAATAGCTTCACGTTTGCACAGCTGAATCCTCCAGGTCCATGGTTCAAAGATATTCAGGAATATTATTGGCTTGAATTGGCTGTTGCTAGAAAGGCTGTAAGTTAACGAGAAGTATTTAAATTATTTATTAAATAACCCATTAATTGTATTTTATTAACGTCTACACCTACCCCAACTACACACTGTAAAACCCAACAGAGTGTACTTAACTCAAAATGTACTGAAAATTAACTCTACTCACTTGAAAAGAGTTTTAAACTCAGTGTTGAAGGTTAATGAGTTAATTAAATACCTTTTTACTTTTAAGGGCACCTAGGTTACCCCTTTTTTTAGATTTAATATAAGTCTTTTGCGTCTCTAGAATGTGTATATAAAGTTTCAGATCAAAATACCCATCAGATTTTTCCATATACCTTTTACAAGAAGCTGTTTTATACTGATTTCCAGCAGGGGGTGGTTTTGTCGTACTGTGCCTTTAAGACGAGTCTTTCCCGCCTACTGTTTCTACATGCCTCCTCCGTCAGCTGCGTCAGACAACAGACAGACTTAAAGGAAGAAGGTTCACGTAGCGTTTGTGAGATACTACAGTAAGAACTAACCTTTACTAATCAGTATTGTGAAGTTGCATTGATGAGTCACACACAGCACACACACACACACGCACGCACGCATGCACGCACGCACGCAGGCAGGCAGGCAGGCAGGCAGGCAGACAGAGCGCGCTTAGCTTAGTTAAGGCTAACCTCAAGTACTGTGTGGATATCTGTTATGCTAATGTACAAAATAAACCTGATTTAACTTCCATAAACCGGGATTGAAGCGTCTTCTTTTATAATTGTTCTGACACGCGGCTGTGCTGATGAAGTAAAGCTGAAGTAAATCGCTGTACTTCATTACACACGTGCACTGTTTTAAAACACTTTAAACATGTGAAACTTACTCTTAATCACATTTGATGATGATTGCTGATCCTAGCGAACAGAACAGACCTTTTATTCCTGGTTGCTTTGCGTATGTCTGCCTGGTCTTGTTGACATATACACATGACTACCGGAACATGTTAATGCGCGCAGCTGTCAATCAATTTGGTGGGCGGGGGGGGAAATCGCACACCTACGTAATGGTGCGATCGATTTGAAAACAGCTCCAATTGGCCGACCCTTTTTTTGTAGTTAAAAAAGGACTGGGTGTGTTCATATCACCCCAGTATGACGGTCTATACACTATACCAACACACAGATCTGTTCAAACAGCTTGAAAAGTAGATTTTTTACCATAGGTGCCCTTTAATTTAAATGGAGTAAGTTCACTTATATAGTACTCATATAGACTAGTTTTATCTCATATTGTTTGTAGCAATCGGTTTCCCCAAACGGTTTAAGTTGCCTTAACTCATTGGGTTTTACAGTACTCAGTTGGTTTGAGTTCTCTTCATTTATTGGGTTTTACTGTGCTCAGATTGATCCATTTACTCAAATGGATTAAGTTGACAGTACTCATTAGGATTAGTTATTGAACTTAAATGGTTTGTTGCAATCGGTTTCCTCAAATGGTTTGAGTTACCTTAACTTTTTGGGTTTTACAGTGTAAACACAACCATCACATAAATGTAAAAGCTGTAACTATACAGAGTATTATTCATATTATCTTTTAATTACAGACTAAATTTGATTTTATGAACATCTACCCATACCCCAATCCTCAAAGGAATATAAAAATATTAATTATTGATGTACAGTGTTACAAAAAGTGTGATATATTACTGCAAGTATCCGCTATTCAATCGACCAATGCACATCTTAAAGATGCAGTATGTAAGTTTGACACCCAGTGGTTGAAATAGGTATTACACACCTGGTTCAAAACAAATGCAAGCGCAGGTTGCCAGATTGACGAAACCAACAGCAGTGTTGACTGTCGATTTAGAGCTGATTTAAACCGTGTTCGAAATAAACTCTTTTTAATATGAAAAAAAAATCCTTCTATCATGTATCATTGATTTTTTGTTTTAACCCTTACAGGTCAATGACCGCGTATACACATTTTGTAGCGTCTTCTCCTGATAACGCTGAAAAGAACTTAAATGACACTTTCATTTGATCGTACAGAAAAGAGCAATACATCATACAGTAAATAGACGCGTGAACATTTTAAGTTTATTCACCTCATTTGCGCGTCAAATTCATTTCCCAATAGATGCAGTATCGTGTCATGGGCAGGGCTTCTGTCTGCCTGGCGACTCTTCGTTGCTAAATGGCTAACATTGATTTTATTGAGAGAGTAGCTGTGTTTTTGTGCTTTAGGAATGTTGATAAAGAGTGTTGATTTGTTTGCAGCCATGTCTGAGTCTACTAGATCCATTCTAAGGTGCACCCAGCACAGTACGTTCATAAACTCCTCCACACTCAATAAAAAATATTTTTAAAATATATTTTTTTTTTTTTTTTGCTCGTTCAAACTATTTATTTAAAATAAGCTGAAACAAAAAAATTATTGAGGTTTCATTGGGAAAACTTTTATTATGTTCAATCCACATAAATTTGTTAAAAGTGTAAAGTTGGCTTAATCGATTTGTGTTGGGTCAACATGAATGAATTGTGTGCAATCCTGCATTTTTTACAGTGTAGAAACTATACCTGGACGACAAAAGCTTTCAGCGGTGCTTCCGACTGAGCCGAGCCCAACTGTTTTCTGGCGTCGGCAATTATTACAAACATTGACGATAGCTGCCCCACACACCCACAAACCAACACAGAGCGCTGGCAAGAAAATGCACATCCACAAACAAAAACAGCGCGCTAGAAAGGTTGTTTCATTTTTAAATCACGGAATCACTGGGATTTGATGCTGCTTTGTTCAGAACGTGACGCATGTTTACCATGTTATTTATTTTATTTTTTATTTTTATTTATTTATTTATTTTTTATTTACCCTTGTTGAACCTGTTAAAAAATTACTAAGACTGCAGCTATTTGGGCAAATATATATAAAAGGTCTTAAATATCATTTTGATTTAAAGTAAATGTTTTTCATGTTCAAAATATGATTTATTCTTGTGTTTAAAGCTTTTGTCATTACGCTACTTCAGTGTGTCAGAGACATTCAGAAATTATAATTAAATCCTGGATTAATGCACAAGAAATATGTTACAACAGTTTTGTGCACTTTTCTGTGCTTCTGAATGGCTATATTTACATTTCTGCCATGTATTGTCTAGTTAAAACAGCCAAATTGTGTCACACAACATGTTGTTAGGACACAGGATTACAGTCTAACCTGCTCACCTAATGTTTACGTTCATAATATATATATATTATTTGCTAATTAATAACCCCCTCATGTGGAACTCTGAATCTGCATCTTATTTCAGAGTTTGCCACTCTTCATCGGAGAGCACATATTTCAGTCGTGGATGGACTTTGAAATTCTGACTGAATAAATGAAATACAAAATTTCCACCAAGGCAACCCGGGCTGCTGAAATATAATTGACTAAACTAGCATTGGGTGGGTTACATGACCAAAACAAGACAGCCAATCCGGCATGCAACTTACATTTTCAAAGTATGTACCTTAAATTTCTGCACATTCTTCGTGCTTTAGAAGAGTCAAAAACATACATACAGCATCTCTAATATCAGATGTAAACAGGAATTATATGGAAATGCAAAATATTTATGGCATTTAAACTAAAATGCCATACTGTAGCTCTGACATATTTCATCGTCAGAGCACTGAAATATGCGTTTCTGCTCATTTCGCCCCCAAACTTCATTTCTACATTCCTTTCATCCCTCAGAAACAAGGGCTACTCTTATTTTAATAGTACCTTGCTTTGCCGTGGCACTCTTCAATAGATTCGGAGTGTCTGGGCATTGCCCCCAATTTCCCAGCAGCCCTTCTGTTCCCCAACGACGGCTTGATTGCTTTTGGAGGGGTAGATGGCCTGACAGAGCCCACCGTTTAATCTGCGGACCGGGTACGGATGCTACTCTTCTATTCGAAACAAATTGCTTTCAGGTTTTTCCATGGCATAATTTCCCCACTCATGCGAAGTCCCTCATGAGATGAGCCTGACGGAGGATCCCCATTCCCCTCGAACAGAAGCGAGAAATAGATCAGATTGATAGGGGGGAATTTCTTTCACCTAACCCATGCTAATTAAAGTGGAAATGGGCACATGTAACTATGGCAGTGTAACACTTTCCTTTTGCTCCAGTTATCTTAAGGAACACCCTGTATTACCCCCCTTTGTAGACAGGAGACAAATGCGCCAGCCAAGATTTCGCTTAACTTCAGGTTTTATTAGCAAGAAAGTAGGGCTACATTATTAATCATAATAATCACAATCTAGATCCAGACATGTACAGTTCAAGTCAGAATTATTAGCCCCCTGTATACTTCCCCCAATTTAAATTTATATTAAAATTTATGAATGTTGGATGGCGGAGGGGGGGGGGGTAGTTGTGTAAAGGACAAAAGTGAGTGGGATAGGGGTGTTGTTGACGAAAGTAAGGATGGTTGGGGAGTCGCAGAAGAAAGTGAAGAGCGGATGGGGGAGGGGGATTGGTAAAATGAGGTGCTGGATCGGAGTTCAGAGATGCTGAATCCGGCGTGTTCCGCCACAAATTAAGCCCTGGGTCCACAGTCATATTGGGGTGATTTAAAGACAGCAAGTCTCTTTTTTAAAATTTCCTGTCATTAAAATAGGATCTAAATTCCTTCTAGTTTTGTCGGCCCACCGCAATGCAGCATAGGAGTGTGGTTTTCCCTCCCAATAAAATTGATTGACAGCCGCACATTAACATGTCTCCATACTAATGAGTGAAATCATATCAACATGACAGGACACGCGCAAAGCAACTTAAATGGTCTGTTCAGCGCTCTGTGATCATCAATCATCATCAAATGTGATGAGTTTTACAAGTTTTACAAATGTTTTTAAAACATGCGCATGTTTGTAATAAATTACAGCGATTTTACCGACTTTATCCCCACAGCCCGTGTCAGTACAATTACAAAAGAAGATGCTACAATTCTGGATTTTGGATGTAAATCAGGTTTATTTTGTACATTAACATAACAAATAACCATATGGTAGTGGATTTTATGTCACATTTGTGAGCAAAAACAGTAATAAGTTAATGCCCTCGCTGAGTGTGTAATGACATTGTGTGTGACTCATTGTTGCAACTCCACAACAAATACACTAAATAAGTGGTACATTGGTAAAGTTCTTACTGTCGTATTTCTCACAAACGTGATGTGAGATCTGCTTTCTTCATGTCTGTCACTGTGCTGTTTATCAGCCGAGGCTGATATTGAGGCACACTCTGACAGACAAGTGAGAACAGTGGCTGGGGAGAACTAGCATTAAAGGCACAGGTAACAAAAACAGCTACATAGTGTAAAGAGCCGACAATTCTAATATAAAAGGTAGGAAAAATAATCTGATTATCTGATAATCTGGAGACACAAATAGAATAGAATAGTTTTAGATAATAGAATAACATAATAGTTTTATTAACTCATTTCTAATAACGGATTTCTTTTATTTTTGCGATAATGACAGTAAATATTATTTTGCTAGATATTTTTAAGATACTAGTATTGAGATTAAAGTGGCATTTTAAGGCTTAACTTGGTTAATTAGGTTAAATAGGCAAGTTAGGGTAATAAAGAGAGTCATTCTAATAATGTTTTAAATTTTTTTTTTTAACTGTTTTTATTTTAGCTGAAATAAAACAAATAAGTCTTTATCCAGATGAAAAAAATAAATTGTAGGAGATACTGTGGAAAACTCACTCTGTTAAACATCATTTCACATTCATATGAGGGCTTATAATGTTAAATTCAACTGTATGTGACCTTATGTAAACTTTACGTTCACAGCGGAAGAATGGCATCTGTATCTGACATTATTTAAACCACACTGAAATTTCACATCTATGTTAAAAACAAAGAAATGCTGAAATAAAATTTGTTAACACTTTTTTTTGATGGTCCATTTGAGTATTAGTAGACTGTCTGCTTAATATCTGTTTATACTACTCCATCAACAGACATTTAACTCACCATAAGAAAGTTTGCAAGTATGTCAACTTACACTTACCCGAACCTTAACCTAACATTCTACTTAAAATCTAATGACATTTAATTGGCATGTGGATGCAATGTAACTTAAATTCAACAGACCATCAAAATAAAGTGTGACCGAACATTTTATGGCTTCAAAACAACAGTGTTATTTTTATCAACAAAAACAACGGCGTAAAATGCCCGTTGCCTACAGTTTGACACAAACAAACTATCCACAGGTCCACTGCGCTAGTAACATGACTGAAAACTATGAATGTGCACGTCTTGATCTACTCATCTAATAATGAATGAACTGCGCATAACTCATCCATTCACTTTCCTTCGGCTAATTCTCTATTTCAGAGGTCACCAAAGCGGAATGAACCACCAACTATTCCAGCATATGTTTTACACATCGGATGCCCTTCCATCTGCAACCCAGTACTGGGAAACATCCATACACACTCATACATTACAGCCAATTTAGTTTATTAAATTAATCTAGAGCGCATGTCTTTGGACTGTGGGGAAACACGGAACACCTAGAGTAGGGGTGCTCAACCCTGTTTCTGGAGATCTACCTTCCTGCAAAGTTTAGCTCCTTCCCTGACCAAACACACCTGAACCAATTAACTAGGACCTGAACAGCACTTGTTAATTACAGGCAGGTGTGTTTGATGTGGGTAGCAACTGAAATCTGCAGGAAGGTAGATCTCCAGGAACAGGGTTGGCCACCCCTGACCTAGAGGAAACCCATGCAAACATGCAAACTCCACACAGAAATACCAAATGGTCCAGCTGGGACTTGAACTATCGACTTTCTAGCTGTCAGGCAACAGTGCTGACCACTGAGCCATCGTGCTACCCCAACTGCACAATATAGTTGATACATAGTAAAAATATATAGTATAGTAATATATAGTATAGTAAATATAGTATAGTAAATATAGTATAGTAATATAAAAATATATAGTCAAAAAGATTTTTAAAAACTATCCAACATTAACTTAAGTACGCAAGTCCACACAACCTTGATAATAGTGATAATAATAAAAATCCCTTCTTCATTCTTTCATCTAGATCTGTGCCTGGAAATGGTTGAGATCACTGGCCAACCGCGGGAAGAATACGCTGGCGGCTCAATAAATTTCCCTTGGCAGAATGGGCGCTCGGCCAACGAGCTTGTTTTATTTGCTATAATGGCTTCCTCTTGGCAAAATATGAGCTAAAGAGACGATGGGGGAAGAATGTCAGAGAGCTACCGAGGAAAAGTTACATATGTCAAAGACAAACAGCTATAACTCCTGACTGCAGACACACGACTCATCCCGCCGCAGTAGATCTTCCTCAACAAGCTTCCGATCGCTCAGGCCCATTTGCAGTCAGTGTAAATCAAGCGTCGAGGGCGTCGTGCCATCAATGTGTCAAGCGGTTTAGCCTTGCGCTGCTCGCTTCGATCTGGAAAATTGTCACCCGAAGCACCTAGAGCCTTTAGTAGAACAAACGCGCAAAGCAGCTTCCCTTGCCCTCCATCTGCCCCGCTACCCTTTGACCACGAATGAGGAATAAAAGCGGAGTGGAGTTCATAACGATTTCAAGTATGATAGCAGAAACAGGGAAATAAAGTCCCCGTGATGGATCAAAATGTCTATACGCATTTCACGGAGTACTTTCAGGCCATCTAAAGCACTACAAATTGACCTGCCATTTAATATATTGCTGATGTTAAAACGTCTAGCAAAAAAAGAATAAAACGCAATAGTTAAAGGGACAGAAATCACTACAGACACATGACGGACAAAAACTTATTATTATTTTTTTTTTAAGAAAAAAAAACTTTGTTTATTATTATTATTATTATTATTATTATTCATTCATTCATTTAATTATTTATCAATGGGTCGCCACAGAGTAATGCACTGCCTATTATTATTGCTATTATTATTATTACACAATATAAATGTGACCCTTGACCTCAAATCACAGCCCAATCTCAATTCTATTTTGTTCCCCTTCCCCATTGTCCCTAGTGTGAAGTGTGAAGTGGAAAGTCTTTAAATTTACCCCTAAGAAATGGGACAGCACCTTGACACGTCATCATATGTCATTGCGATCTCTTGCTTCATATGAGATAAACAATTGCAACTTTTGTAGTGATTCCAGTTGCGTAGTATTTATCTTCAGGAAATCACTGAAGGCAAGGATATCATGTTATCATGACGATCTAATGTGGCAAAAGATCGTAACAGTACTGTGCATTTACACAGTGGCCATATTCAACCATGTAAACACACCAAAACAACAATAACATTATAGCAGACACTGTAAAAAGGTCATTCCCAGCCACTAGACTTTTCTGAAAGGGTATTAAAGTGTCATTAAGTGCCAGATATGATATGTATGTTGTGGGATTGCTATACAGGGGTTATTATTATGGATTATTGATTGCGAAATTTTGCGTTTTTTATTTCAGCATTTGTTTTAAAAAGTATGACAGTAAAACACAAACGCGGTTATAAATGTATTAAAACATGTGCTTGTGTGTAGTAAAAATTTGTAATAATGACAAAAATTCCTAATTTGTGGATTTCCAGACTTCTGTGTGCAGCCATGCTGTCATTGTAGCTGGTGTATTCTGGGAAATTTTTGTACAACTTCTAGTGTGGTCCTGAAAAATCTCAGTTTCAAGGGGTATTTAGCCCTTCCCCTTAGCCTTACGCCTTCAAGCTAAACAGAATTGGAAGAATTGGGTAAGGGGAAGGGCTTTACGGTAGATTTGGGATTGAGCCTAATTCCAATTCTACCCCTTAGCCCTTCCCCTTACCCAGTTCTCCCAATTCTACCCCTTAGCCCTTCCACTTAGCCCTACACCTTCAAGCTAAACAGAATTGGGAATCCAGTCTGAGATGATTCCCGCTTTATGACATGGCGTGTTATCCTGCTGGAAGTAACCATCAGAAGATGGGTACACTGTGGTCATAAAGGGATGGACATGGTCAGCAACATTACTCAGGTAGGCTGTTATGTTGACACAATGCTCAAATGGTGCTAATGGGCCCAAAGCGTGCACAGAAAATATCCCTCACACTACCACCTCAGCCAGCCTGCACCATTGACACAAGGCAGGATAGACCCATGCCTTCATGTTGTTGATGCCAAACTGACACCCTAGCATTTGAAAGTCGCAGCAAAAATCGAGACTCATCAGACCCGGCAACGTTTTTCCATTTTTCTATTGTCCACAGAACTGCCGCTCACTGGGTATTTACTCTTTTTTTCTGACCATTCTCTGTAAACCCCATAGATGGTTGTGCGTTAAAATCCCAGTAGATCACCAGTCTCTGAAATACTCAGACCAGCCCTACTGGGACCAACAACCATGCCATGTTCAAATTCACTTAAATCCCCGTTCTCCCCTTTTCTGATGCTCGGTTTGAACTGCAGTAGATCGTCTTGACCACGTCTACATGCCTTAATGAATTGAGTTACTAACATGTGACATGAGAAATTTGTGTTAATGAGCAGATCTCAGGTGTACCTAATATAGTGGCCGGTGAGTGTATAACTCTAGTTTTAAAAAAGTACCCGTATGAGTAGTTTTGAGGTTGGTCACATATTGGCACTAAAAAAAAAAAAAAAAAAAAAAAAAAAATCACTGTCGTGGAAAACTGCTCTAACAAGAATACTACTACTGCAGTACATCTGCTAGTATTACCATATTACAAAGTAGTAGTATTAGTGGTACAAGCACAGTGTTTAGTGTGTTTTATTTTTAAACATGACTAGTCAGGACTAAGAAATGTGTATGTAAAATAAAAATAAAGGTAAAAAGTCCTTCCCGCCTCCCCAAAGTGTGCAAAGCGAGACTAGGATTGATTTTCAGGTTCCATCACAAAAGCTCCACGTGAAACTCAGGAGTGTGCAGCTGTAAGCACAGTGCTCTTATACTACCTTCAACCAGACACAAAACTGCTCCTCATTCACCTCCTGCCAGAGACAAAGATAAGATGTCTGTGATGTTTGATGTTCCTCTCCATTTCACACCATGATGGCAAAGCGAGAGAAGGAAAGCTCTACAGGAGGCTCTGCAGCAGATGTTTTCTTATTTCTGCTTATTATATTTCAGACTAGAGGGAATAAAAGAATAACAGGAATAAAAAGGTGGGAATTAAAATGAGGTATGCAAAGCCTTTATTTAAAGTGTTATTTCACCTAAAAATGAAAAAAAAAAAGTTATTAATTACTAACCGTCATTCAGTTCACTTGTTAAGTTTTCTTCGGCTTATTTTTTATTTATCAGGGGTCACCACAGCAGAATGAACCGCCAACTATTCCGGCATTTGATTTTACTCAGTGGATACCCATCCAACCGCAACCCAGTACTGGGAAACACCCATACACTCATACTCTAAGACCAATTTTGTTTACCCAGTTCACCTACAGCGCATGTCTTTGGGCTGTAGGGGAAACCTGTGCACCCGGAGGAAACCCATGAACAAGGGAAACATCCAAACTCCACACAGAAATGCCAACTGGCTCAGCTGGGACTCGAACCAGTGACCTTCTTGCTGTGAGGTGGCAGTGCCAACCACTGACCCACTGTGCCACCTCATTCAATTAAATTCAAGTTTTTTTGTATCGCACTTTTCACAAACCCCTGATATTTCCATTTATCTTTGGAACAGAAGTTAAGATATTTTAGGGGAAATCTTAAAGATCCCTTGTCTTTCATAGACAGCAAAGTTACCGACTCACTCAAAGTCTGCTATTATGTGCAATATACTGACACTGAGAAGAAGAAACTGTTGAATAAAGCCATTATTTTAGTTTTAAGGGTAGACAAATGGATTTCATAGCTTGATAATATTTCGGTTGACCCACTGAAAGCATATGGTCTGTTTTGAGTGGTGTTGGGGGCAACACATTAATTAATAGTTAATTAATAAAGTCACTTTTCCAAGTAACGAGTAAAGTAACTTCTTACTTAAAAAAAAATTAAGTAACAATTTTAGTTACTTTAAAAAAGATGTAAATGCAAGTGACTTTTTAGTTTAATTAATTAAAGGGTATTATAGGTATTATAGGTTATACAATGCACTGTTAACTGCAGAGCTCCTCTATTAGAAGACAAAAGAAAAAAACTGAAAGTTCAGAAAGAGATCAAGCCTGAGCCAAGTAAGAACAAGTAACATAAAAGTAACTCAAACATACTAGAACACATTACTTACAATAAAAACGAACTAAGCAACGCAACTAGTTACTTTTTTAGGGGAGTAACTCATTATTGTAACAAGCAAGTTATTATCAACTTAAATGGGGGGGGGTTCACTGGTAAAGGTGAAGAGCGTGGGGGTGGGGTGTTGGTGCGAAGGTTTGTGTGTCACGGAGGCGGGATGCCGCCCCGGATGCCAATATTACACATGCCCACATTCACCACGGGAAAACATTAAATATATCATAAATATAGCACACACACACACATACTCATACACGCATACATACATCAGAATTTACATGTACAAAAGAGTTCAAAACAATTAGTAAATACACAAATCCAATTTGTAAAATCAAAACACGATCCAGAAATACACAACTCCAATTTGTAAATTCAAAAACTATTAAAAAAAATACACAAATCAAATTTGTAGATTAAAAAACACGATCAAAGGATACACCAATCCAAAGTTCAAACACAATCCAAAGATACATAAATCCAATGATCAAAACACAATCCAAATGATACACAATACAATTTATAAATTCAAACATGATTCATAAACGCACAAAATATAATTAGTAAATTCAAAACACAATTCAAAAATACACAAATACAATTCGAAAAATTCAAAACATGATTCATAAATAGACAAATCTAATTTATAAAGCAAAAATATGAATTTTTACTTGTGAATTCACAAATTGTGTTTACAAATGTACAAATTGGATCTTGTAAATATGAGTTGTGCTGTGCTTATATGAATTTTATTTCGTAAATGTAATGTTTTGAGACTGATCTGGCTCCATACAACTGCTCTGCACAAATCAATCCATTCTTATTAGCATACCATTTCTAGTCGTAGTGCATCAGTGGTCACCTGAGATGCAAAAATGTGTTTTAAAAGAGGAAATTAAACATCTTTAAACTTGTGATTGCTTTCTAATCACGGCAAACACTCACAGGCGTATAATCCTGCAGAATCAAACAAACCTTGCCCTCTTCATTAAAACGGCAGCTGGGAGAATTTGCTTTCAACTACAAGTTGATTCCTAACCTCCAAGGGACAAAGGGATACTCGTGTCTGCAGGAACGCCGCATGTATCTTGCTTTCTTTTGTCTTGCCTCACCTGATTCGGATTTCCCCTATGAGGCTGCAGGGGCCACACCGTACAGGCGGACCACTCCCTCCTGAGATGCATCTGTACGCGACGACAGACGGATCTGTTCCCATTAGCATGACAACGCTACATACAGGGCAGAAGCAGCGGGCAGGAGATCTCCCGCTGCACATATGGAGAGACGCCTGTAATTTGCTCGTGTAGGAGAGTAAAATGGCTCGATCCTTCAGCGCTTGCTAAGGTGACAACTTCTGAAGGAAACAGAAAAGTGAAGAGAACAAACGACAGGGAAGCCAAGGAAAATGAGCGGTGGAATAAAAGGACCCCAGCAGAAGGTATTCATTAAATTCGTTTTCTGCCAATAAAGCTGCCATCTTGTGAGGATTCCTTCATCCCAGCGCAATCCAGGCTGGCAGCCAGATTGCATGGCAGGTTCAGCTACAGCAGAAAATGACACTGGATTTGACTCTGAGCTGCTCCATGACAAGATTAACACGACACACATTGTAAAAAAAGCAGGGCTGCACACAATTCCTTCATGTTGTCTCAACACAAATCAATCAAGTTAACTCAATCATTTTTACAAATTTAAGTATATTAAACATTTACCAATTAAGTTGTCCCTAAAAATAGGGCTGTCAAAATGTATTGTTTCTTCGGTACACCGCAGATTAAATTCGTTATCGGTTCAGTAATAATCATAACCGGTTATTAAGTACTGACGTCATTCATTTCCTATCCGCGATGTTCCATTAGAATACTATGGCGAAGTAGGCAAGGGCGAAAAAATAAAACACTCCTATTTCTTAAAAGGTAGATAATTATGCACATTATTTTATTATGCTGGTCTTTCATTGACACTGAAGAAGGCACAGCACACGGGCCGCTATTGAAGAAGATTTCTATTCTCTCTGTATGAAGTATTTTCTAAGAGTAAAGCAGTTAATTTTCTCTTCACAAAATGTATGTAGTGTTTGCAGAAAACATGCCAGCCTGTGTTAAAAATACAGTGATATGTCTGTGTAAGATGAGTATGCCTGCACAGGAGCAACACTAGGAGAAGGCTGAGTGACTGATTGTGTAGAATAACTGAATATGTAAAGCACTGATTATATATGTTAAATACTTCTATGAAGCTATATGTGTCAGAAGTTAGAATGAGTAACATTATCAAGTTATTATCCTATCATAACAATGTATGTAAACACTTAGTTCCTTTGCATAAGTTGCATCTATACTTTGCTGACATAGACCTGTAACAACTCTGTTGACATGAGCTAGTGGGCTGAGAGCCAAGAATAGCAGGACCCCTTAGACTAGAAAACCTATTCAAAAATGGTCAAAAGTTAAAAAGAGACACATAGGGGTGTGTCAAAAACATAAATAAAGGGGAAGGAGCAGGAGAGACTTTAGAAGGTGTCCAGGAGAGACTTCAGAATGCTCTGGGGTCTGCTCTGCTCTTTCTCGGCTTTATTAAGGAGAATAAAGTCTATTTTCTGATATGCAAAACCTCTGGTCTGATAATTTGTAATTGATGAGACGTCAAAATTTACGACACTATTTATTTACTAAGGAGAAATGCTGTAAAAATCCAATGCTGCCTCTCTTTCTCTCACTTTGGGCATTTGACCCACTGGCGTGTTTGTGAGGTAATGTTTCCTCTACTCTTGGCTGTTAAAGCGATACTTGTGGATCCAGATACGAGCGTGCTTGAGGTGCGAGTTTTCTCCACTGTGTCAATTTTATATTACCTGTGATAACCACGTATTATGTGCATATAGACTGTGACCACAGCTGCACTGTTGCCAACTATTTTCAATGAAAAGGCGCTAAACTTTGCCCGAAAAGTTGCTAAAAGTCGCTAGATTACGTCATACGTCAATTTGCATTTTACTGACATCATCATGTTCTACCATTTCTGTTTGTTTAACAGCCTATGGTTAATAAAGGTTTATTTATTTTTGCACTACACTTTATGTAAGCATGTCAATTTAACTAAATGTATTGCTGTTTGAATACAGTATGTAATTATAGATGTGTAGTGAATTTACAGTAATCGCTCAGATGTAATAAACTCAGACAAGTTCCGAAACTGCCACTGAAATATCTGTCTAACCAAACCGTGAGACCAGTGTAGGTTCACACCTCTACAAAAAAAAAAAAAAAAAAAAAAAAAAAAACTTAAGAATTCTGTTTAAACAATAACCATTTTGTGCACCTGACATTCACAGTTTTTGTAGTGTTAAAATATTGTTAAAATATTTTTTTTTTCTCTCAACTATGTATTATATGTTTGAGTTTTAAGAATTATGCTCTATAACATTTATTTTTTCCAATTTACTGCATTGGGATTAACTGTTGACTTGACATTAGTGTACAACATATACTGGGTTCTACACAATAAATTTGTTTTGAGGCAACATGAAGGAATTAAATTAACTTACTAGTTAATTTTACAAACTTAAGTGGACTGAACATAAAACAATTATGTTGTCCCTCCTAAAACTTCAAGAATTGTGTTCTCATTTTTAATAAGTAGTTTAAGAAAGCTGCAAAATATATATCTTTGGAGTGCACCTGATATTTACAGTTTTTATATTATAAATATATTGTGAAAATTACTTTTTTTTTCTCTCTATGTATTATTTCTAAGAATGTTTTAGTATTATTTCTAAGAATTATGCTGTATAATATATCTGTTTTTCCTCCTTTACTGCATTGGGAATAACTGTTGATTTGGCATTATTGTATGAGTTATGCAATCTTCTAGACTGTTTGGTGATTTAATTGTGTCATGCGACATACACTGTAAGGGTGCTTTCACACTTGGTTCAAATGACTGGTTTGAACCCAAGTTTGATAGTCCCTCCTCGGCTGTTTTGTGTTCACTTGCATTCACTTGTACATTCATTTCAGAAGTGAACCGTACCAAAGTTTGCATGAACCATACCCCAGAGCACCATTTTCAGGCAGACTCGGATACACTTTATGGGTGTGCACCCGAGTTCAGAAGACAACGTTTACACTGGCTAAATGTTCCATACAATAAATGAACCTGAGTGCAGAACAAAATTGCTAGTGTGAAAGCATCCTAAAACACACTGGGGCTATGTCTACTATTCAGTA